>NC_045441.1:112439061-112478962 GCF_002776525.5 Piliocolobus tephrosceles
CTCGATGGTCTTTACATTTTGGCATGTTTTTGCAATGGCTGGTACCGGTTGTTCCTTTCCATGTTTAGGGCTTCCTTCAGGGTCTCTTGTAAGGCAGGCCTGGTCGTGACAAAATCTCTAAGCATTTGCTTATCTGTAAAGAATTTTATTTCTCCTTCACTTATGAAACTTAGTTTGGCTGCATGTGAAATTCTGGGTTTAAAATTCTTTTCTTTAAGAACGTTGAATATTGGCCCCCACTCTCTTCTGGCTTGTAGAGTTTCTGCCGAGAGATCTGCTGTCAGTCTGATGGGCTTCCCTTTGTGGGTAACCCGACCTTTCTCTCTGGCTGCCCTTAAGATTTTTTCCTTCATTTCAACTTTGGTGAATCTGGCAATTATGTGTCTTGGAGTTGCTCTTCTGGAGGAGTATCTTTGTGGCGTTCTCTGTATTTCCTGAATTTGAATGTTGGCCTGCCCTGCTAGGTTGGGGAAGTTCTCCTGGATGATATCCTGTAGAGTGTTTTCCAATTTGGTTCCATTTTCCCCCTCACTTTCAGGCACCCCAATCAGACGTAGATTTGGTCTGTTTACATAATCCCATACTTCTTAAGGCTTTGTTCATTTCTTTTTCTTCTTTTTTCTTTTGGTTTCTCTTCTCGCTTCATTTCATTCATTTGATCCTCCATCGCTGATACTCTTTCTTCCAGTTGATCGAGTTGGTTACTGAAGCTTGTGCATTTGTCACGTATTTCTCGTGTCATGGTTTTCATCTCTGTCAGTTCGTTTATGACCTTCTCTGCATTAATTAGTCTAGCTGTCAATTCTTCCACTCTTTTTTCAAGATTTTTAGTTTCTTTGCGCTGGGTATGTAATTCCTCCTTTAGCTCTGAGAGGTTTGATGGACTGAAGCCTTCTTCTCTCATCTCATCAAAATCATTCTCTGACCATCTTTGATCCGTTGCTGGCGATGGGCTGTGCTCCTTTGCAGGAGGAGATGCGCTCTTATTTTTTGAATTTGCAGCTTTTCTGCCCTGCTTTTTCCCCATCTTTGTGGTTTTATCTGTCTCTGGTCTTTGATGATGGTGACGTACTGATGGGGTTTTGGTATAGGTGTCCTTCCTGTTTGATAGTTTTCCTTCTGACAGTCAGGACCCTCAGCTATAGGTCTGTTGGAGATTGCTTGAGGTCCACTCCAGACCCTGTTTGCCTGGGTATCAGCAGCAGAGGTTGCAGAAGACAGAATATTGCTGAACAGTGAGTGCACCTGTCTGATTCTTGCTTTGGAAGCTTCCTCTCAGGGGTGTACTCCACCCTGTGAGGTGTGGGGTGTCAGACTGCCCCTAGTGGGGGATGTCTCCCAGTTAGGCTACTCAGGGGTTAGGGACCCAGTTGAGCAGGCAAACTGCCCCTTCTCAGATCTCAACCTCCGTGTTGGGAGATCCACTGCTCTCTTCAAAGCTGTCAGACAGAGTCGTTCGCGTTTGCACAGGCTTCTGCTCCTTTAGCTGAGCCCTGTCCCCAGAGGCGCAGTCTACAGAGACAGGCAGGTTTCCTTGAGCTGCTGTGAGCTCCACCCAGTTCGAGCTTCCCAGAGGCTTTATTTACCTACTTAAGCCTCAGCGATGGTGGGCGCCCCTCCCCCAGCCTCGCTGCTGCCTTGCGGTTAGATTGCCGCAGACTGCTGTGTTAGCAAGGAGGGAGGCTCTGTGGGCGTGGGACTCTCCCGGCCACGTGTGGGGTATATTCTCCTGGTGTGCCGGTGTGCTTACAGCGCAGTATTGGGGTGGGAGTTACCCGATTTTCCAGGTGTTGTGTGTCTCAGTTCCCCTGGCTAGGAAAAGGGACTCCCTTCCCCCTCGCGCTTCCCAGGTGAGGCGATGCCTCGCCCTGCTTCAGCTCTTGCTGGTCAGGCTGCAGCAGCTGACCCGCATGGATTGTCCAGCACTCCCGAGTGAGAAGACCCCAGTACCTCAGTTGAAAATGCAGAAATCACCGGTCTTCTGTGTCGCTCGCGCTGGGAGATGGAGACTGGAGCTGTTCCTATTCGGCCATCTTGCTCCGCCCCTCCTATAGAGATCTTTATTTGCTTTGTGTTTCCAATGGAGAAAGAGCTTGGGAAGGGAGGATCCTAATCGTCTAAAACCTTTTCTAGACTGTTGATCATAGACTTTATATATAGAAAACTTATTTAAGATGTGAAAATATTTACTAAGTAGACAGATAAATCTGTTCTGTGACTTATGACTACAGTATGGGCAAGTAATACTCATGAATGCTTATCATGTGTCAGATACAACACTTGGCACTCCACATGACATTTTATTTAACCCCCACCAAGATTCTTTAGGGTACATAGTGTAATTCCATGCTGAACTAAGGTTCAATGATCACATTGCTAGCATGTGGTAGAGTTGAGACTTGTCCACGTATAAACTCTATTATAGTATATATTTTTAAAATTTACTACCCTGTTCCCAACATTTAAAGCAGTACTTGGCATACAGTATATGGTCAGTAATATTTCTGAGTGAGTAAGGTTCTTCTTTCTGTTCTTTCTAATATTGTTTGTATTTATATATCTTATAAAACACTAAATCTGTATCTTAGGCATAAAGTTCCTTAGCATAGAAACTTCTTTCTCTTTCCCTTGTTCCCTTTTATCTGTTCTCCCCTCCTTTCTTGGAACTGGATATTTTGCCTCCTGCCCCGGTGGGTGAATGTGTTTACAGTTTTCCTGCAGCCATCATCTCTCTTGCCAACAAATAGCATTGGAACTAAAATGTCTACCTGCATAGGTGAATTCCTCTATTACAGACATTCCCACTTACCCAGCCCCCAGTTAACAATATCATAGTCATATCTTGTCTTAACCACCTCAAGTGCACAGCTAGGGTATTTGCTGAAGGGGTGAAAAAGGCAAAGAAAGCTATGACTAGGCAATTTAGATAATGACTTTTTCCTCCTCACAAAGTTCTGACTGTCAAGTTATCTTAGAAAATGTGGCTGATTATATTTAAAAATCACCGTGGTTCTCTTTTAAATTATAGCCCCACATGGAATTAGAATACAAGTTGGCTTTAAAATATAGTTTTTTCGTCTCTTCTGCTTCTTTAAATGACATACTGACTGATATTAGGGAGTAATTTGGCTGATGAATTAGTATGTATGTGGGTACGATCTCTTCTCAGCACAGCGTGAGAAAAGCAGAGCCAATCACAGACCTCAATCACTGCAATTGATTTTCTAAAGAGAACACAAAGCAATTAAAAAAGCAGAAAAATCATGCATTCTAAATCTCTGTGCTACAAGAAAAACACCATTATTATTTGACAGAGCCTGTGAAGGGCTTTGTATGGTTCTTGGTATTCCTACCCCTACTGCAGCAGTGATAAAAAGACTCAATTTATATTAATTGCAAAGTTTAAAGTGCTTTAAAATATCTTCATTTTGGAAGATGGAGAATAAAAATAAGCTCAACTACAAAGTCAAGGAGAAATAACTAGCTTTCTTTTCTTTTCTTTTTGTTTGTTTGTTTTTAGCCAAAATGGATAGCAGAGAAAACCAATTGATGGCCCACTATACCAGTTATTGGGAAATTTTTAGTTCCTCCTTTCCACTCAACCTCCACACCTAACCAGCACCTGAGATGCATTGTTTTCATACTCTTTACACAGTGGAACTGGAAAAAGATACAGAAATAATCACTTCTCCAACCTGACTATATATTTGGATATGATCAAAATGCAATTCATGAACTACCTGCTCCAGAATCACCTGGGGAGTTTGTTCAACGTGCAGCATCCTACACATCACATTAAGAGTTTGTGACTTTACACAAGTATCTCAGGTGAATCTGGGGAAGCTTATCCAGAGACAACATTTGGAACTTTTTAAAAAGAGCCTTGCTCATTTTATAAATAAAAAAATGAGCCAAGGCTAGCATGTCTGAGTCACTTGGGGAATGTTCCAGAATATGCTATGTTAATTAGGACAGGATAAGCTATACTGTGGCAAAAGTTCCAAAATCTCAGCAGTCTAAAACAACCAATTATTTCTTACTCATACTATTTGTCCATCATGGGTATAGGTTACTACGTGATCCAGGCTGAGAGAGTCATCACCTCAACATGTGCTTTCGTGATTGCAAATGCATGAACAATGATGTAAGGCAATCTGAGCACAGCTTTTAAAGATCTGATATAAATATCATTAAATAAGCAATGACATCATGGGCTTGGAAGTCAGACAGATTTGTATTTAAATCCTCTTGCTCCCTTTGTGGACTGTGTGACTTTAAGCACATTTCTTGACCTCTCCAAGTTTCTGTTCTTCTGTAGAATGGGGATGGTATTGACTATTTCTAATTGTCGCTATGAGGCTCACAGTGGGCATCCACATTTATTATTGTTATCAAACAAGGTATAAAACATATTATGGGAGGAAGAAAGAGCTTTGTGGAAGGGACAGCCTCTGGTTACACCTACATTCTTCTTGTTCTGTCCTTTCATCATTATTTTCACTCTATTGAAGTTCCTTCCTTTCATCAACCTCTTTCTCCTGCATTCTCTCTTTCCTACCAGGTCCAAAGCCTTACATCCTTCTGCCATGCAAGATCATCCATTCACTCAACACAGTTATTAACTATCTACTATGTGACATGCACTGGGTTTGGTGCTGGAGGAGACAGAAATTTAAACACTATACCCCATGTTCCTGAGGTATTTACAGTCTGGAAGGAAAGACAAAGATAAAGCAAAATGGAAGACACACTGTAATGGAGGCCAATGTATCCATGATGCAATGAGAGCATCGAGGATGATCTTCCATTTACATCACAGCCTGAGCCTTCCTTCCCAGGCAGGACAAAGCAAGAGGAGAGGGCATTCTAGGAGGAGGATATAGCATATGTGAAGGCAGAGAGACAAGAATAATCACAGGCATTCTAGAAACTGCAAATAGTGAAGTATTGTTAAAGAGGAAAATGCAAATGTGGGAGATAGATATTGGGGGCTGTGTGGTGGAGGCTTTTAGGACAAATAAATGAAAAGTCATAAATATCCATCAGCATACCAATCTTTTGTTTAGATATTTTTCCATTATAGGCAAAAGGGAACCATTGAAGAATTTTGATTTTTCACAATAGGACTGAGTTGGCATTTAAAAAATAGTACTCTGGCCAGAGACTGTAGGAGAAAGTGTGTAAAACACAAATGGTCTATGGAATAAAGGGATAAAGACAGCTTCAAGGAAAGCAGTACCAACAGGAAAGGAAAGAGAGAAGATGAGATTGAGAGGGGAGATTTAGGAGGATTTAGATTAAGGAGATGCAACACCGTATTAGTGATGGGGGCTTGTGGATATTTGAAGTGTCTGAGATGACACACAGCTTTCAAGCTTGTGAATGGAGTGAAGGGTAGTGGCGTTCTCTGACATAAAGAAAACAGAAGGAGCAGCAGGTTGTGGGCAAGTGGGACTGCATGTGGTTAGGGGAACAGAGGGGCTGGAGGATGATGAATCTTTAGTGGTTTATCCACTTTTTAATTATACCTTCATAACACAAATGATTTCTTTAAATTATTTGCCATGTGTTTACATACAACCTTCTTTTGCCATTAATGTTTGTCATACTATACAATGACTTTCCAGCAATTCTGCAAGCTACTTAGAGACAGAAACATTTTAAACTTCTGCTTATATCACACGGTTCATCTGGCACAACACTTTGGGCTGGGAAAGTTCTTGTAAAATATTTGTGAAATAAAAATATATTATCAAAATTGGATTTTCTGATTTTGTTGAGCTACCACATTGCTATTAGCATGATTTCTATTTTTTTCTTGTTCTTCATCATTTCTTCACTCTTTGGTGTCCAAAATATTCACTTACTTGGACTTTATAGAATTTTCTTCTTTAACTTAAATCCCTACAATATTTTTATGCCAACATTTAAAGCAGTATCACTTATTTCCATTAATATATTTAACTATTTTATTTCACCCTTTAAAACTTATTTGTTTTCTTAGAATTCTCTCCTCCTCCTTCTTTCACATATAGTCTTTTTAAATTATCTCCCACTCATTTTCATTTTCTTTGACAAACTTCTCAACCTACCACTTCCTCCTTCTAGGGGATGCTTCACTTTTTAAAGTTTATATTTCCTTACAATCGTATTTCTCCCATCTGTTTATTTTATTTTTATATCTAGCAACATAAGTCTCTCATTATGTATCATTTTGTTTATTTATTATTATTTCTATTCTCACTTTGAAAGTCATGATGCTTCAAGTGAATATATGGTGACTTTCAAAGTTAGAATATAAAATATTTTCTAGAGAAATCCAAAATATTTTCTGAAGAAAGAATTAAAATTTGGTATTGGTTTTACAACCCATCAACTAAGAAATGCTGCTCAGTACGTGTGTGGTTGTTTCCTTGTCTACTGATCTTAAAAAGGGGTCCTGATTAATGAGTAAGCTAGATGGAGTAGGTGTACCTGGAAGAATTGCACTCTACAAATATAATATATTGTTGTTTGATTTTTCCCTCTTCTAACAAACCTGGTCTTCTTTTTGTTTCGTGAATAAAAATACAAAGAAAATCCAATAACTGGAAAAATAAGTAAGGAAATAGTATTGACTGATGAAAAGAGTAAAAATTAACAAAATAGTCAAAAAAGAACAAAGTTCCACAGAGAATATTACTGAAATTATGCCAGGTATACTAGACCAGTTTTACCAAGATTTTAACTGCAAATATTTAAAGAAATTTCTCTCCAAAATGAGAAAAACTCAGTGTGATTATTTCATTCAAATAAAAAGCAATTACACTCCAGACTTGTTTACTGATCATTAACTACTAATTGGGTAAGGACTGAGATTACCATTATGTTTAGGAGACAAAAAGAATTTCTGACGCTCAGTGTAAATCAATAAGAAAATGGAATTTCATTAGCAAAGTGAGATTCACACCAATGTACTAGGAATATATTTATTATATGGCCATGGAAGCTATAAAGACACAGATACTAAGTTGTGATTAACATCATTGGCTCTAGAGTCAGACAGAAGTTGGTTGGAAAAATCTACGTAACTAGATTTTTGCAAGCTGCTTACCTGTTTTTGTCTCTATTTCTAATTTGGACCCAAGTATGGAGAAAAGGGGCACCATATCCTGACAAGCTGATTGACCAGCTTAAATAACTGGGGCTCTGGGACACCCAGCAAGTGACATCCTTTATAGCTTCAGTTCTCATAAACCTGTCTTCAGTGGTTAGAATCACTGCAACTTTCTACCTTAATGACATTGTGTACCATGATGCAATTGAGGAAATGGTTAAAACATAACTCATCCATTTGGCCTGTCTAAAGCATTTTCATGAACATCAATGCCTGTGTTGTTGATAAATGATTAACAAGCCATGAGAGAGTAAATCTTCAAAAAATATACAAAAGACTAAAACAAAATCACTTTTAAAGCATGAATTCTGAGTTCTGACAGAACCCAAGCTCGAATTTACTTTTTGGAGCATGTAGGTGGCCTTTGGTGAGTTACATGTCTCTGAGCATCAATTCCCTCAAATGTAAAACGAGAAGCACATTTGTACTTGTTTATTGGTTTGTAATGGAGGTTAAATTAGATAATTTGGGGAAAGTAGTTGGCAGAATGCCTGAAACAGACTCTGCAAATCAGTCTATTCTCCTTCCCTGTTAATAATACATTGAAAAACCAGTTAGGGTCTTTCTTCATTCGTCACACTGTTTTGACTTTAGATGGAATTAAGACAGAAGTTAAGGCCAGTCTATTGAACAACTCAATAACCAGTAGGAAAATGAAGGAAAGAAATTAGTCAATAATTCATTGTTTGTTGGCTCTACATCCTGTAGATTTATTGTGGTTTTGAAAGAGAAGCTTGGATTTTTGTTTCCGTTGAATGTTTTAGTTAATCTAATATTGTGTCTTTAGAAGCATAGGCTTCTCCAGTTTGGTAACCTAAAAGTTAACAGTAAATTGGCTTGCATTTATGTTAAAGTAAACGTCTCCTTAAATTTTATACCTTCCAAAGGCCTACATTCTTTAACAAAAAAATTTCCTTTCATTGTAAGCAACAGTTAAAATAATAGTCTTTTAGTTTAATTAGCAGTTTATTGAATGACTAAATATATGTTTAAAGTGGCCAACAAATAAAATCATGTTATTGTACTAGGAATAAATCCTCCATTAACATTAATTGAGTTTTAACAAATGAGTTGATTAGGAGGAAAGGAAGGAGGAACCTAGCTCACCAGATGCAACTTGGTGCCAGACACCTGGTTCCTGCATGGACCTAATGTTCTTTCGTCATAGCACCTTGGAAAAAATAACCAGTGGCTGCATTTCTTAAAAATAATACACTTCCCAGTTAATGAATCATGTACTGAAATGATTGCTTTTGATTTATTTACTTATTTTGTTTTTCAAAGAGTTTATATTGATTTCTCTGAAAATTATGGAGGATAATCAAATTGTCATGCATTTATACGTCAAAAGATCAGCACAGATGATACATAGTCATGACCTAAATTTGTCTTGACTAGTTTAATTTCCTACTTTCTCTGTCATAAGTAAGAACCTATGCTGAGACTAACTCAAAAATATTAAAATATAGCAGAGCTCCAGGTATGAACCAGGATATGGTCATGACAGGATTCAGCCAAATCTAGAGGACTCATGGGACCAGAGGAGTTGCAAAGTGAAGATCATAATGTCGTAAGTCCTTGGCAGGGAAGTGGGGTGAGAATTCAGAATAGAGCCTTATTTCTGTGATGGAATTTGTCATCTGACGGGACTGCCAGAGATTCATATAGGAGACCTCACAAGTAGCCGGGGGTGGGAGTAGCAGGGTGGGAAGGAAAGGGTTAGTCACACAGAATTTGAAAAACAAAACCAACAAAGCCAAAAACAGCTGACTAGGTCTTTTAGTTATTATTATTATTTATAAATTCTGTAAGAATTTGAGGGCTTAGAAGAACTTTGGACCAAAAGGGGTGGGGAGTTTTTCCCTTCCCACCATGTAGCTCTGTGAGACCTCAGCACACGGAGAGACCCAGCCAAGAATGCTGCAGCTGGAAGATTGCACCTGGTGGGAGACAACCCACAGACGCCGCAGCAGGGGCCAGTCCCTTCTCCAGCTTTGCAGGTAAAGGAGGCCTTGACAGTGTCCAAAAGGACTTTATTAGCTCACATGAATTCCCTTCAGAGGTCGCAAGATCACTGGCAAAGATTTCTGACCGAGGCTGGAGGGACCACCATATTATAGTTAATATGATTCTATTATAACCCAGAATGGTGTAACCTTGATGAGTACTTGTTAGAGGAGAGCGTCAGCAGAGTTCTTTCCCACTAAGAGGAGGGACTGTGTATAATGGAGTGCTGGGAATTGCTCCACCTGTGGAGTCAACACACCCAGGGAGACTGGCACTGCACACTTACTGTGTGTCAGGCACTGCTCCAAGTGTTGGATGAGCATTTCTTCATTTCATTCTCACAACAAGCCTGCTTCTGTCCCCATCGTTCATATGAGAAAACAGAAGCACAGAGACATTAAGTAGCATGCCCAGGTGACACAGGTTGTAAGTGGTAAATCTGGGACCTGAAGCAGAGAATTTGGCTCCAAAGCCTGTCCTCTTACTACCAAGTGACATTTGTGCCTGGCACTGAGAAAGTGCTTGTTAAATGTTTGCTGATTCAAATCATTTTCCCAAGAAATTAAACATGTTTGAGTTTATTGTTCTGAACTTAATACCCTGACTACTCTTAAAAAGCAAACAGAAAAATGCTTACAAGTACACCACAATGAAATAAAACCTGAAATTATCAGAACATGGTACAATGCTTTATTAGATTTTCTGATTGACCAAAGGAAATTACTCTATGCTTTCAATGTCTTCTTCTCCCACAAGGAAACTAAATTTCCAGGAAGTTCTGTGACCAACCCACAGAGCTGACAAGTAAATTAGTCTGTGCTGGACCTAGGATTTCCGTTGTTCTTCCACCTCTGTCCCCAGCAATTGCTTTGCTGCCTATTCTCAGGGGAAGGGATTGCACTAGCCCTGCATGCTCCCTGGAGAATGACAACTTGAACTGCAAAACCTCAAAGGTTGTGCTTCTTTTGTTCTTCCTCTCATCTAGTTGATAGGCAGAGAACAATTCTGGTTGAATACGCTATTTAATTATGTTTAATCATACTAAGAATCAACCAATGTTAATTATTATAAAGGGAGAAAATGGACAAAACATCACGTACAACCATCCTGACTTTAGACATGAAGTGTCAACACTCATTCAGCTCTGAGCCAGGCAGTTAAACAGCAAACAGTTTTTATAAAGGGCAATTAAATAAGTCAGGAAATCCACCAGTCTGTTCTCCAATTTCACTCACCTTGGTGTGGAGGACGATGGGCAGAGGCAGTAAAACCAACACAGTGAGAACCACGAGGAGAAATCGGCGATAGACCATAATATAACTGAAGAATTTCATTGTTCTGAGCAGGTGGCTTCAATAGTGTCCTCCTCCAAATAAAGCGGATGTTAAATAACCAACTTGGATTAATATTTTTCCAGCCCGTCACCTTCACTCACTGCCCTAGACCGACCAATACAAGTTAAAATTAAATCTCATTTTTTACTGTTTTACTATCACAATTAACACAAAGAGATAAACCCAAGAGTTTTCGTGAGAAATCAAAGACCATCTGCTCCTCTGTTTTTCAAGGAAACCCTGCTTTCTTTAAGCACATTCACTGAAATACGGACTGGACAAGCCCAGGAGAAGGCAAAACCATGAAGCTCGTCATTTGTTCACAATAAGGCGCCTCCACCCCTTTTGATGTCCTCTGACTTCCAGACTCCCTAACTGGAGTAGTTACCACATTGTCATGGTGCCGTGAGTGAGTCTCCACAGGCAGCCTCCATGGCCCTTTCTAAGGAAGTATGTTTTTAGTGTGTAAATTGAAGTAATGACTAATTTGGAATTTCAGTATATGGCAGTGAAAGGAAAACTTTTTTTAGAGATGGATTTTTAAGGGACTTCTTGGACAATGTATTGCAAAGGCCTTCTACAAAATTTATAGCAAATGTCCCTTTTGTTTAGAAGCAAAGTTCTGTGTATTTCTTGGACCCTATTGTCTCTTTTGATAGGAAACCAAAATAACCATAAAGTGTTTTATATAAACCCTCTATTTTAAGACCTTTGAAGGCTTGACTTGATACTGTTGTGCTGATACAGACTACATAATTACCAGAGAATCTGCATAGAGATAAGTGATTAGGGACATTCAAGTGGTGTGTGTGTGTGTGTGTGTGTGTGTGTGTGTGTGTGTGGTGTCTGCACATGAGCACGTGGGAAGATGGAGACTCTTCCAACAGTAATATGGAGGATGTATTTTGAAAATCCTCAGGGATAAGGACCATGGTTTGTTTCACATTGTGTTGTAAATTGATGGTCCAGTAAACCTCAAGTTAGCAACTACTACTTAGCTTTAGATATAAACGAAACACATTCCCAGCCCTACTAGAATTTATAGTCAATTTCTCTTGACGTAGATAGCCTTACTGTTATGTAATCTATAGTTAGCTTTTAGGTCTTATTTCTAATTTCATACTAATATAACTCTGCATTCCCTTTCCATCAAGAAAAACAATTCTCTCACCAGTACTCACCATATTAATGTAAATGAGAAAGCATTTTTTCCTGTAAAAAATTTAAATTTCTAAACATCTATTATGGATAATTATTCAGGAAAATCAGAATAGTAAACAGAAAAAAAAGTTTCCAAACCAGAAAGTCTTATTATATCTTGAATTTCTTAGATGAAAGGATAATTACAAATGATATTAGTAATAAATGATGAGTGATAATAGGTAACAATAGTATATAGTGTTAAAATTAATTTATTAACTGATTTACTCAAACCAGTTGTAGTACTTATTTTTTTCCATTAACACCCTGTACAGTTCTATAGTTCATTGCATGCTTTTTTTTAAACTACTACTTTTTGAAGAAACCATTTTTGCTCTCAGATTTCCTTCAGCTACCTGGTGAGATGATTTGAGTCTCACTTTTTCATTTTAGAGGATTTTACTTTGTGAGATGACACCGAAAAAATGAAAAGGCATTTGTGTGACATTTAAAGGAAATGAGAGACTATGTGTGGGGAACTGGAACCAGACAGAGGCTAAGGGAAAAGCACTTGACATTTGTCAGTCCCTCCTTTCTGTACCCTATTTTCTCTCTTCAGGTCCTCATTTCTCACCAGAGGAAGGCTCCAGGACCCTGTTCTTATGGTCTGGGCTCTAGCCAGCTGAATCTGCTATGGGTATTCATTATTACAAAATGGCCTCACCTTCTCCTTACCTTCAGCCAACCTCTTATTCCTCAGTGGTTTTCTCTTCACTGTCACTGAGAGAAAAAATCTAATAAAATAATTTGCACTAAACATGAATGACTTATGTGAGCTGAATGTCTCTGCAAGAGTCACTGGGGAATGAAACTCTAAGGGAGACTTCGGGGTCCCTTGGATACATATCTTAAGGTACCCTTCAAATCACATCACGCTTTAACTAGTTCCGTGCCTAGAACAAATTAGTCACAGTTGTGAAATTTAACCTCTTCTTTGTACAGAAAATCATAAATCTTACATCATAATTGTGTTATGTTTTATCTAAACTGAATCACACGATTACATAATCATGAATCAGTTCATTTAAAACATGATTTTTACAAAAACATGTTTTTCTCCCAACATTCATTTGTTCTTAAGCTTCGACTAGCCCTTTATTAAAAAACATGTTGACCAAAAAAATCACAAATATTGTTCATTCATTCATTGTTATAGTTACATCCTATGTCCCAGAGAGTTTACATTTAGTACCTCATTTAATCTTCAAAACTTGATACAAGTTACATATATGTATTGTTATTATTATTTATATTTTATAGATTTGAAAACTAACATTCAAAGAGGTAAAGTAAAATATCCCAGGTACTAAATGGTAAAACCATTCATTTGAATCCAGTTCTTTCTGGCACTTAAGGCAATGCTTCTCGTACTACGTTTGAGGTCTACCATCATGAATAATCATTTGGCATTTAGCACTAAATCTTCAAGTCTAGAATTTGTATGGAGATACCTGGTTTGGTTAGTTTAGGGACTATAGTTCTGGGGTTTGCCATTGAGCCTTCTGGATGGTCGTAAATTATGTGAAACTCAGGTTCAAGCACAGAGGAAATGAAGGGTTTCTTATTAGTAGTAAATAAGTTAGATTGTCCACGATGCTTGAGTTGTCTAACCAACTGAGGGGAGTGGAAACTAGTTTTTATCCAGTTGTCTCACATGCTTCTCTCAGGCCTACTTTCTGGTTATCTCTTTCTTAGGCTTATGTTTATAATGTTAACTCCCAAATTTGTGTTCTTCAAGCCTTTCCTTCTTCCAAGAATATGGTTTTTATCTCTGTTTTAAATGCTACCCATTGTTGAAGTTTGACCTTGTAGATTCATCTCAAAACCATCCTAACAATCCCAGTCCTTGCCCAAATCCCCGATCCTTGACTTTCCATGCACACACCCAGGGTGGTCCTTGAGCCAACTGTATTCAAATAATATCAGGTGCTTGACAAAAATGCAGATTCTCTACCCTTTTGGATCTAAATGTGACTTTGAAACCTTCATGTTTGTTGGCACCCTGTGTAATTTTTAATGCACAGTAAAGTTTGAAAATCATGGATAATATCT
This sequence comes from Piliocolobus tephrosceles, assembly GCF_002776525.5. Lineage (NCBI taxonomy): Eukaryota > Metazoa > Chordata > Mammalia > Primates > Cercopithecidae > Piliocolobus > Piliocolobus tephrosceles. The sequence continues at coordinate 112,452,811 of NC_045441.1, forward strand.
GTAAGACACATTGTGGCCTATGAGTAGACTGATGTTATTTGCTATTTTAATAATGCATGTAAATCTTACATCTTCTGTAAGATTTTTAATTATTTGACTACAAGGAAGTACAGACTACTTCCTTTGCATCACTTATATCCCTAGTAAAGTGTTGGGTACAAGTAAATACTCAAAGAATACTTTCTCTAAACTTACCTATGAGTATAGATAAGTGGAAACCAATTAGCTTCCTTGTTTATATAGTATGGTTTACTCAAGCAGTTTTTCAGTAGAGTATATAGGTTTGCAATGAGATATGGCTTTTCAATGGAAAATATTTGCCCCATTGCAAATATACCCATACATATAAAGACTTAGATGAAAAAGTATACATACTCAGTATACATTTTTACTATGCTGGTGAAAACAGCCAGGTGCATTTGTATATAAAAAGACAGTGCATTTGCTTCAATTATGTGTTTCTATTTTCACTCTTAGGGTTTTTAGAGTTCAAAGTGCATGCCAGGTTTATTCAATTGCTATTGTTGAGATCATTGGTCAAAAAAATGTAAGCCAGATTTTCTCCCAACATTCATTTGTCCTTCAGCTTTGACTAGCCCTTAATGCAAAAACTCACTCACAGTGTACCCTTAATTATATACTCTGGTTACCTTCATAAATTGCATAACTTACAAGCACTGTGCTGTGAAGGATATACTCTTTGAGTATATGAGCTGAATCCTCAAACATTTTAGACACTGTTAAAACTAAGATGATCTTTTTCCCTGAGTAGCATCCTGTAGTCATTTACATTAGCACTTTTTAGAGTTTCATTTCTTTTTCTGCTCACCTCTCTATTCCTTAAGATGTTGAGTCTTCTTGATAAAAGAAAAACATGTAGATTATGTATATAGTAAAATTTCCAGGCTGATGTCAATTAACTATATCAGTTTTTACTTTCATTTCCTAATATAAAGGATAAAATAATTAGCTGGGGTAGAATAATCTACCCTAGAGACTGTATATTTATACACAAGTCCCTAAAAACTTAAATTAACATAATTTATTATTAACCAAAATTTCAATAATTATTCTTCCAGTGTAATGAAATAAATGACTGAATAGATGAAGATTGAACTGTGTCCTACAAGGTGAAGACCTGAATGCTCATGAGATGAAAAGGAAAGCAAATTCCTAAACAGGAAGACCTCCTTCTAGCAATAACAGCACCTGCCAGAATATGTCAGCTCTGAAGCCAAGACACCACTGACCACACCCTCCATCAGGGTGGGGAGGAATAATTTTCTCTTGGCCGAGCCTTACCACATTTTAATCTTGGGTTCTCTGGGAGGTGAAAGAGGAAAATTCAGGGAGCTGAGAATGTAGAGAAGGGAAGAGAAAGGACATTTCAGGACACTTAATATACTCTTAGAAAAGGGAAGTTGAGTAAAACTACTCTCAAATGTCTAGAACACTGTTTGCTCCACTCCTCTTCCTGCTTGTGTCCCCATCCCCTGCACAGCCACCTGGTGTCACAGTCATGTCTTGACACAGGCAACTGTATTGTAATCCTTGTGAAAATGTTTAGCGTATTCAGAGATGAATCCAGGACCCCTGGATATGGCATTTATTACATCAGCACTTGGGTGATGACTGCTGTGATTCTAGGACTCTTAGAAATGGAAATCCATAGAAATGGATCATGGAGAAATACCCTATAATCCCAGCTGATCCAGGTGTCCACTCCTGTCAAGTCAGAAGGCTTCCATGGAACTCAGACTAGCCAGCAGAAACTGCTTTTGAGTATAGCTAGAAAAAAACAAGTTTAAAGAAATTAATGAAAGAAACGTTTTCCCCTGGTCATCTCCGTTCTGCTACAAATTCAATGTTGCTTATGGCCAAATGTGTTCATTTTTCTCTTTCAGGAAAAAAAAAAAAAAAACCCTGATATTTCTCCTGCCATTTTCACCACCAAAAATATTGCCTCTTTGGAACATCTCCCGTCCCTGATAACAATGAAGAGATAAAGTGTTAACATAATTCTTATGGTGAACTTATTTTAAGTGTAATAAATGACATTGACATAATCCAGCTTCCTGTCAGGCTGACCCATCTTTGGACATTTTTTTTTACCTAAGATAGACTAGCTGACAATATGTTATTAACATGAATATAGGAAGTTAGCCAGGCTGCCCTCTTACAGTAATTTTCTGTTGGCATAGCTACAGCATTCACTGTTCTTCACCACTTGGCTTCTTTTATTGTATGCAGTTGGTGGCTTTTGGTTCAAACTGGTTGCTTATGAAGAAAATTCAGCATTTAAAGAAAATGTGTGCCTTACAACCTCACGAAGAAACACACCAACATTTATTCTGATGAGTCCTTTATACTTACATTTTTATCCATTTTCCTTATCATTGATTCTAAAAGATACATTTTTCAGAACAATATTTTCTTCTCAACTTTTATCATTGTACATTAAACCACATTAATTGGCAGATAGGCCATGAGGACAGAGCTTGATTTATACTTTTGTCCCAGATAAACAAATAGTAGTAGTGAGTAGTTTGATCTCCAGGAGGTTTTAAAAGAAAGGAGGTTAATAAAATGGACCCAAATACAGATTTTTCTAGTGAGTGAATTGATATGAATAAAATATTGTGCCTCCACAAGGGAAAGACAGCCTATTCACAGCAAATAACTCCAAATGACTTAGTAGAGCATAAGACAAATGCAATTGGAGGCAATTAATTGTGAATGCTCTGTTATTTTGCATAACAATCTCCATTTTCATAGTCCCTAAAATAATTACAAGTTCTCATGGCAAGAGTCTTGGCCTCGTGTGACTTTCTGAAAACCGCAGTAACTTTGGTTTGGAAAATTGATCTAGGCCTCCATGTAATATCCATGTCAAAGAGCCCATTTTTTCTCAATACCTTTACTGATGGATGACTCTTTTCTCCTCATTTCATATTTAAATACCTCCTTTCCTCTCTGTTAGACTTACTTTCCATCTGCCATTGAGACAAAATGTGTCTTCTTGTAGCTTCATCTACTGTTTTAATTCTACTTCTTGGGACCATGAGAGGGAGAACTTGAACTTCTCTTCCATGTGTCTTTATATACTTGAAGTCCTCTCATTTCCATTTGCTTCAACTATTCCTCATGTCTCAAATTTTAAATCTCTTCACTATCCTGAGCACTTATCTCTCTGACTCTGGCTGAGTTCCTGAGTTGAATGTTCTATTTCAGATTCTGTTTGGCAGCAAAAAGCAGGAGTAGACTGACACCTCCTTGGTTCTGGACATGATTCTCATAGCAATGCAGGCAAAATTGCATGAGTTTTTTTTACATTGCAGAAACATATTGAGCTTATCATCCAATAAACATTCAAAAATATTTTTTATGTATTAAAGCTAAGTAATCTCTACATTGTCATAATGATAAATATGGCACATTTTTCTTGTTTTCATCTTGTTAGGTTTGTACATATGCTTTGAATTGCCATGACTTATTTATCACATGTATGCTATGCACATATTTAGTAATAATGTCCTCTACATTTTAATCTAAAATCATTGATATTATACTCAACAGATTCCCTTCTTCAAGTATGTTCTTTCAAGTTGAAATTCTTTTACTAGAAAGCTTTTGGGTACTACTATTAACTTGTGTGAACCCAGAAAAGTCTGATACAGGTCTCAGTTAATTTAGAAAGTTTATTTTGCCAAGGTTAAGGATGTGCCTGTGACACAGCCTCAGGAAGTCCTGATGACATGTACCCAAGGTGGTCAACGCACAGCTTGGTTTTATGCATTTTAGGGAGACATGGGACATCAATCAATATATGTAAGAAGGACATTGGTTCAATCTGGAAAGGCTGGACAACTTGAAGCAAAGGCAGGAAGACGCTAAGCAGGGACCGAGCTTCCAGGTCACAGATAAGTGAGACACAAACTATCACATTCTTTTGAGTTTCTGACTACCCTTTCCAAAGGAGGCAATCAGATATGCATCTATCTCAGTAGAGGCATCAAACAGAGGGATGACTTGGAATAGAATGGGAGGCAGGTTTGCCCTAAACAATTTCCAGCTTCAGTTCTCCTTAGTGATTTTAGGGGCCCAAGATATTTTCCTTTCACACTTGAGTCTACAGAATTGTTTCCTTTCAGTAGTCCATTCTAGAATCTGCCCCAAGATTGACATCTAACTCACTGATATAGAGTTAATAGTAATAACGCTTATGTTGTTGACTGTCAAGATGCTATTTACCCATCTCCTGTCTTGGAGCACAAAACCACATTTCCAATAAAATAAACCTTCCAGAAGTTTGGGTTATTCGGCTAATTATACAAAGCCTTCTATTCCTTGACTAGCATAAATACTAAAAAGGATGTAAACAGTTTTTTAAGGCATAAATTACTTTCAGCTTCACCAACCAATTCCTCCTCTATACTTTGAAATATGCATTTGTCTGAGTAAGAAGAATTAGCAATTATTCATACTGTATCATTGATTTCTCCAAAGAAAGATTATCCTTCAAAAATTTATTCAAAAATTAGAACTATATTTTCCAGAAAGGAAATGACATCAGAATCAAACATGGGTGAATGCATGTATGATTTCATAATCAGACACTCAGCAAAACACATATGGAGTTAGTGTGACCATAGTAGTATTGGAAACTACTAATATATTTCCTCCCAATCACTCTTCTTCCTCCTGTAGTAATGTTATGTCTTGGGCAGACTCAGCAACAGCCTTCCAGGGGTCTCACTAGAGGCTGCTGAGAAAAGGAGTGTGGATTTGGAAGGACTAAGGCTGAGACAATGAATTAATTTCAGACTCTTTGAGAAAAAGGCAACATTTAAAATTATAAAGACCTAAGAAAGAAAAAATCAAATGATGATGAATGGCTAGCATTCTGTATCTGTCATATTATTGATTTCCAACAACAATCTCATGTTTATAGATGAGGCTTCAAAAGATTAAGTACCTTGCTTGAGTTCACTCACTCAAAGTCCAGATTCAGGTCTATTTGACTCCAAAGCTAGTGTTCCTCTTCCTCTAACTCTACTATTTCTGGCTTCATATATGCGCCATAATTTGTTGCCAACTAATGAGGAAGACACAGAGCACAAGACTCCAGAATTGAGGATATTTAAAGTCAGAGGGGCTAGAGACACTTCCAAGAAGCTTGTCTTGTTGGATATTTCTGGTCAGAATGTGAGAGAGAGGGTGCAGACACTGAAAGGAGGGAGCTATGTGGAGCTACTGCTCCCTAGATGATTGTACTAGAGTCAAGCAGCTGTCCTGACCAGTGGGTAATCTGTTCTTGGATCAGGAACGGAGTCTAGGGCACAAATGCATTGATTTAGAAAACTTGGCAGAGAAGGGGGTAGAGGGCAGTTTAGTGGCCATGGAAGGGCCTGGTAGTGATCTCAAGGACCAGGACATCAGTTTCATCACTAGGGTGGCAAACTGTACTAGTTTACCCAGGACTGTGAATTTTCTGGGACACCGGACTTTCGGTGTTAAAATTAGGAAAGTCCTAGGCAAACTGGAATATATGATCACCTGGTCATAGTACCAAGAATGTACCCAGCCCCCATCAATCAGAGATGTGGACATTACATTGGCTGTTTCCTCTCACTCACACCCCTCCCTCCTTCCATCCTTAAGGGCTCTCGATTTTACTTGCCTTTGAATGTCTGTCATCTACTTCATCCCCATGACTACTGTTTTGTTCAGGTTCTCATCATCTCTCACTATTTCCAGGGTCTCCTAACTGGTCTCTGTATCCATTCCTGACAACTTCCACAATGCTGAATGCTCCACAATGCCACCAGAGGGCTCTTCTCAAAAGAAACAGAATGCGTCACTCCTGTTCAGACATATCAAGAGCTCTCCACTTGGGAAAGGAGAGAGTCCACTCTTCCTACATAATTTAAAAGACCCTACAGACTCTAATGCCAGCCTATATCATCAGCCTCTTTCCCTACACCAGCCTGCATCACACTTCATGCTTGTTTATAAAGCACACCCTACCCAAGAAAAAGCAAACCAATCCTAAACAAAACATGTGCTCTTACACTTCCAAGCCTCTGTCTTCTGCCTGAGACGTTCTTCCAAGCTTTGTCCATGTATGAAATTCCTATTCATCCTTCAAAATATTTTGCAATATCTAGAAATAAATACTAATGAAAATGTCTTTGGGGAAAGTCTTCTCTGTGGCTGGAAAGAATATGTTGATAAACTGCTTGGAGTGGGAAGCGACTTCCAAAAGGCCATGCTGTGTAACAGTTGAAAAAGACTTTATGTCAGATAGTAAAATCCCTTATCTTGAAAATGTTAACTTAAAAATCACACAATTTATAAATTCAGAAAGGAGACTTTATTTCTTATAAAGGGTTACAGCCTGCAAGTTGGCCATTCTTACAGGCTAAGAAGCATAACCTCCAGTCAAAGCCATTAGCAGGCACTTCAAGGGAGGGAAGGGTGGAACAGGGATTTATGTTGAATATCTTGGCCAAGTATACATATTCAACAGGTTACAAGAGGAGTTATGAATATTCATGAAGGTGGGCCTAATGCATATATATTGAATAAACCTGCATGTTACATAGGACCCATTAGAAGACTTAACATTTAAATGTATTAAAAGTATTCCCTATAGGTCAAAAGACGAAGTAGAGACATGAAGGCACTCAAGTGTGTAAACTGGCCAGAACCAGTCCTTGGTTTGCTGTCTCTTATCATGGGAAAGTTGCGGGAATCAGTACCTTGTTTGATTAAAGCCGTTGTTATGAGTTGTGGAACAGGGGATCCGTTAGTTATCATCTGGCAGTGAGCTACAATTCTTTCAATATTGCTTATCTCAAGGTGAGTGCTTGTTCAGCTGATAAAGCAAAAGAAAAACCATGTGGCAGTTAGAACACAGTTTATTCTTTAAGTGCAGGGGGTTCATGACTTAACCCTTGCATGGCAAGGCCTTAGGTCATGTTTATGATTTGGTATCTTACTGCCACAAAGAATCTATTCTGCCAGTCTTATAATCTCTATTTTAACGTTAATGCTGGTCAGTTGTCGTGTCTTAATTGCAAAAGGGAGTGGGTATAATGAGGTCTGACCTCCTGTCCAGTCATGGCTAGAAACTCAGTATTTAAGATTTCTCTGGGGTCCCCTTGGCCAAGAGAGGTATCCATTCAGTTGGTTGAGGGGCTTAGGATTTTAGTTTTAGCTTATATTAGGTTGGTGCAAAAATAATTGTGGTCTTTGCCATTAAAAGTAATGGCAAAAATGCAATTACTTTTGCACCAATCTTATAAAAGCAAAATGCCTACATGTCTACAAGCCATGTGCTATGCACCAGGACTGAGTCTATTTTTCAGCATTTGTCCCAATAACAAAAGACAGAACCATATATTTCTCAGAAAATAAAATTTTAATTTAATTTAAAATTTTATATTCACTGTTTATCAACAAATACTTAATCCTGTTTAGAATATCACTAATGATGATTGCCCAAAGGCTGTGGTCCTACCAACATGAACATCAACACCATGAACATCACCTGGGGATCTGTCAGAAATGTAAATCTCAGGCCCCATGAGGTGTATTGAACCAGAAAATTGGAGGAGGGGTCAGGAGGGCAGGATTGCTGGTTTAACAAGCCTTCCAGGTGACTCTAGTTCATTCTAATGTTAGAAAAATCACTGCTCTAGTTGAGGTTTTTAAATGGTCTACCACAATTAAAATCCCCTGTGCAGCTTTGTTAACTACGAAAGAGATTCCTGTGTATGCTGAAGTTTGAGAATCTCTGTTATATTCAAGAATTAAGCCACAGTACTACAGAGCTACTTCCATGGATGGTCTTGCATGACTCTCTTATGAAATAGTTTTTTCTGAATAATTTGACTCACTTTGAAGGATAAGCTCTGAAACTGGAATGCCTGTGTTTGAATTCCACCTTCATCATTTACTGAATGTGGTAGCTGGTGCAAGTCATCTAATTTCTCTGGTATGGTTTGCATCTGTGTCTCCACGTAGCTCTCATCTTGAATTGCAATCCTCATAATCCTCAGGTGTTGAGGAAGAAACTCAGTGGAAGGTGATTAGATCATGGGCGTGGTTTTCTCCCTTGCTATTTTGGTGATAGTGAGTGAGTTCTCGCAAGAGCTGTTGGTTTTATAAGGGGCTCTTCCTTATTCACTCTTTTCTCTCCTGCAACTTTGTGAAGAAGGTGCCTGCTTCCCTTTCTGCCATGATTATAAGTTTCCTGAGGCCTCCCAGATATGCAGAACTGTGAGTCAATGAAACCTCTTTTGTTTATAAATTATCCTATCTCGGGTAGTACCTTTATAGCAGTGTGAAAATGGACTAATACACTAACTGTGTCCAAGTTTTCTTCCCTTCAAATGGAGATAAAAATTGACCTAGTTCACAAGGTTGTTTGAATCTGAGTGGGAAAATACACATGAAGTTTTTAGAATGGTGACTTTCAAAACAGCTATATGGAACAAGACTCTGGGTTTGCTATGTGGATGTTGTTGAGGAGACTATTCACTCTATTACAAAGCCCCCTCTCTGAAGCTCCACAGAGATCAGGTTCCCTATATGGCTCCTGGGGGTTTTGCTGGGTGCCTTGTGACTCACAACATGGGTGAATTCCCTTCTCAAACTGGCTGCCTGAAACTGAGAGCTAAGATTTTGTCCATCTCTGTTCATTTGAAGGGTCCTGTGGCCTGCATCTGGGTGCTGATTTCATTTCTGACTTTGTCTTTCTACCCTTTTTGCCCTTTCCTTTATTTTCCTAACATATTTTTATTTATTTTATTCTCCATTGTATGTACCCTTTGAATGCTCTTAGATATTTTTAGGTATATAAGGTAAGAATGTAATTGATTGATTTTATTTAAGCGTTCAATCAGATATCCAGACTACTACAGTGGTGTGATGGATAGTACTGAGTGTCAACTTGACTGGATTGAAGGACACAAAGTATTGAGTCATTGGGTTGGGAAAGGCAGACTCACCCTTAATCTGGGTGAGCACAATCCAATTAGCTGCCAGCACAGCTAGAATAAAAAGCAGGCAGAAAAATGTGAAAAGAGACTGGCCTAGCCTCCCAGCCTACATCTTTCTCCTATGCTTGATGTTTCCTGCCCTCAAACATCAGACTCCAAGTTCTTCAGTTTTGGAACTCGGTCTGGCTCTCATTGCTCCTCAGCCTGCACATGGCCTGTTGTGGTATCTTGTGATCGTGTGAGTTAATACTTAATAATATATAATTATATGTATTATATTTAATAATAATATATAATTCTATAATATAAATATATATTATATATTCTTTATATAATATATAATATGTTATATATAGAATTATATATTATATATAGAATTATATATATATATATATATATTCCATTAGTTCTTTCCTTCTAGAGAACGCTGACTAGTAAAAGTGGACATTGATATTGACCTTATTAGGAAATCTGAAAAGCTCATTTTTGATAATATCTCATGGGTACTGGTGTTTCATAGATTCTTGGTGATATGGTTTGGGTCCATATCCTTGCCCAAATCTCATGTCAAATTGTAATCCTCAATGTGGGTTGGAGGTGATTGGATCATGGGGGTGGATTTCCCCTTTGGTGCTATTCTCATGATAATGGGTGAGTTATTGCAAGATCTGGTTGTTTAAAAGTGTGTGATGCATCCCCCTCTCTCTCTCCCTCCTGCTCCAGCCATTTAAGCCATACCTGCTTCCCCTTCACCTTCCACCATGATTGAAAGTTTCCTGAGGTCTCCTCAGTCATGCTACCTGTACAGCCTGCAGAACCATGAGCCTCTTTTTTTTTTTTTTTTTTTTTAATAAGTTACCCAGTCTCAGGTATTTCTTTATAGCAGTGCCAGAACTGATGAATACAATTGGGTATTTTGTATTGTAGACATTGTTTCATTGACTCTTTGAACCATAGGAATGGGTGGTTTCTCCAAGCCATGAAGCCTAGATTTCAGAATTTGGGGTAGGTTTAAAGTTTCTCCCAAAATTATTGGACTGTTCTGCGATCTCATCTTTCTGATTCCCAAACTGGTGTTTCTTCTATTTTACCATACTTGACACAGACTTCAACAGCTAGACACATGCTCTGACGTCCTCCTTTCTTGACTGTTACCCTCAGTATGACATTCACTTTAACAACTTTGACATACATAGGGAAAAGGAAGAGAGGACATTTTCTTTGTTTATATCTATGATGGAAGGTGGTATGGTTTGGCTGTGTTCCCATCCAAATCTCATCTTGAATTCCCCCACATGTTGTGGGAGGGACCTGGTAGGAGGTAATTGAATCATGGGGGCAGGTCTTTCCCATGCTATTCTCATGATAGCAAATAAGTCTCACAAGATCTGATGGCTTTAAGAAGGGGAGTTTCCCTACACAAGTTTTCTCTCCTCTCACCATCCACCATGATTGTGAGGCCTCCCTAGCCACATGGAACTGTAAGTTAATTAAACCTCTTTCTTTTGTAAATTGCCCGGTCTTGGGTATGTCTTTATCAGAAGCGTGAAAATGCACTCATACAGTAAATTGGTACAAGGAGTGGTGTACTGCTGAAAACATACCGAAAAATATGGAAGTGACTTTGGAACTGGGTAACAGGAAGAGGTTGGAACAGCTTGGAGGGCTCAGAAGAAGACAGGAAAATGTGGGAATATTTGGAGCTCCCTAGAGACTTGTTGAATAGTTTTAACCAAAATGCTGATAATGATATGGACAATGAAATCCAGGCTGAGGTGGTCTAAGATGGAGATGAGAAACTTGTTGGAAAGTGGAGCAAAGGTGACTCTTGTTATGTTTTAGCAGAGACTGGTGGGATATTGCCCCTGCCTGAGAGATTTGTGGAACTTTGAACTTTTGAGATAGATGATTAGGGTATCTGGCAGAAGAAATTTCTAAGCAGCAAAGCATTCAAGAGATCACTTTGGTGCTGTTAAAGACATTCAGTTTTAAAATGGCACAGCATAAAATTTGAAAAATTTGCAGCCTGACAATGCAATAGAAAAGAAAATCCCATTTTCTGAGTTCAAGCCAGCTACAGAAATTTGATTAAGTAATGAGAAACTGAATGTTAATCCCCAAGACAATGGGGAGAATATCTTCAGGGCATGTCAGAGGTCCTCACAGAAACCCCTCCCTTCACAGGCCTAGAAGGAAAACAATGGTTTCACGGACTGGGTCCAGGGTCCCCATGCTGTGTCCAGCCTAAAGACTTGGTATCCTGCATCGCAGGCCAATGTAGACCTCAGGCTGTGGTTTCAAAAGGTACAAGCCCCAAGCTTTGGCAGCTTCCACATGGTGTTGAGCCTGTGAGGGGACAGAAGTCAAGAACTGGGGTTTGGGAACCCCTACTTAGATTTCAGAGGATGTATGAAAATGCCTGGATGCCCAGGCAGAAGTTTGCTGCAGGGGCAGGGCCCTCAAGAAGAACCTCTGCTAGGGAAGTGAGGAAAGGAAATGTGGGGTTGGGGACCCAACATAGTTTCTACTGGGGCACCACCTAGTGGAGCTGTGAGAAGATGGTCACCATCTTCTAGACCCCAGAATGGTAGATTCACAAAGAGCTTGCACCACGTGCCTGGAAAAGCCGCAGACATTACACACCAGCCTCTGAAAGCCAGGAGCAGGGTTGCACCCTGCATAGCCACAGTGGCCTTGCTGCCCAAGGCCATGGTAGCTTACTTAACTCTAGGATCATTGTGACCTGGATGTGAGACATGGAGTCAAAGGAGATCATTTTGGAGCTTTAAGATTTGACTCCCCTGTGGGATTTCAGACTTGCATGGGCTCTGTAGCCCCTTTGTTTTGGCCAATTTCTCCTATTTGGATCAGCTGTATTTACCCAATGCCTGTATCCCTGTTGTATCTAGGAAATAACTAATTTGCTTTTGATTTCACAGGGTCATAGGCAGAAGGGACTTGCCTTGTCTTGGATGAGACTTTGGACTGTGGACTTTTGAGTTAATGTTGAAATGAGTTAAGACTTTGGCATACTGTTAGGAGGATATGATTGGTTTTGAAATGTGAGGACATGAGATTTGGGAGGGACCAGGAGTGGAATGATATGGTTTGGCTGTTTCCCCACCCAAAGCTCGTGTTGAATTCCCACATGTTCTGGGAGGGACCTGCTAGCAGGTAATTGAATCATGGTGGCAGGTCTTTCTCATGCTCTTCTCATGATAGTAAATAAGTCTCACGAGATCTGATGTTTTTTTTTAAAAATGGGAGTTTCCCTCCACAAGTCTTCTCTCTTGCCGGCATCATGTAAGAAGTGCCTTTCACTTTCCACCATGATGGTGAGGCTGCCCTAGACACATGGAACTGTAAGTTCATTAAACCTTTTTTTTTTTTTTTTTTTGTAAATTGCCCAGGCTCAGGTAAGTTTTTATCAGCAGCATGAAAATGGACTAATACAGAAGGACTGTAAAATGTTAGAGAAAATGGAATTTAGAAAGCACCTGCTTACCAATCTGATTCTCAGTTACCTTCTCTGAGACATATAAAGACAAATTTAAAAAACACACAGTTCAAAACAACTTTGGAAGCCAAGGATGAATCAACTTTTTCAGAATATGCAAATAATTTTTTATTAAATTCCAATTCTGAAGAAACCTATTGAGCAACTCAAGTTCATCATCTAACTATACCATCACAGCAGTAAATAGAGCAAACTCGAATGTGTGTAAAAACACTTTTCAGACCTTTCTTTCTATTCCTTTTTGTGACAGTGTAGCTGCTAAGCAGTCATAGTGCTTACCCTATCTCCATAATCTGCATTACCCTGTCTCAATCAATTTGAAAGTGACTCTGATAAAACAAGTTGGCAGGGAATAGAGGGACTTTGCCTTGACACACTGCAGTTCTACCAAAAGTCTTACTATCCAAACCATTGTTAAGAAATGTTAGTTGGATTGGCAGGCTTCATTTCCCCCTTTTAAGAAAAATATACTCCTTGTTTACATCTCTTCCCCCAAATGATAGCACATATTTGAGTTACTTTATTTTATTATTAGCTTAATTTAATCTAACATTAGTATTCTCTCCATACCTAAAACATTCATGGCAATTATCTGCTATTCCCTTATGCCACAAGTTCCTTAAAAAATATATAATAAAATAAAAAAAAAATTGCTTAATTTTTATCTGTCATTGTGATGTTATGCTCCCTTGGTCGGAAAGCCTGAAAGCCTCATGAAAGTCTGAAAGCCTCTTTTCATCTTAAGCTTGCTCCTTGCTGCCTAGTGTCATTAACTCAGCAAATGTATTCTTATAATAGCTAATAGGCAAACTCTTTCATGTTGGGAGATGCTCTTTAGCTGTTTATTAATTATATAGTTTGGATGTTTTGTCCCCTTTATATCTCATGTTGAAATGTGACCCCCAACGTTGGAAGTGGACCCAGTAAGAGGTGTTTGGATTATGAGGGCAGATGCCTCATGAATGGCTTGGCACTGGTTTCAGGGTAATGAGTGAGTTATCATCCATGAGTTCCTATGAGATATGGTTGTTTGAAAGGGCCTAGCACCTCCTTCCTCTCTATCTTGCTCCCTTTCTTACCATGTGACAAGCTGGCTCCCTTTTGCCTTCTGCCATGATTAGAAGCTTCTTGAGGCCCTTATCAGAAGTAAATGCTGACACCATGCTTTTTGTACAGAATGTAGGACAGTGAGCCAAATAAACCTCTTTTCTTTATTAGTTACCCAACTTCAGATATTTCTTTGTAGCAATGCATTTCTAATCTTTGTGGCTACACTTCTTCAAAAAAAAAAAAAAAAAAAAAAAAACTTAAAAAAATACAAAAGAAGCTACCTGAAGCCAATCCGAGCAAGTAGTCAAAAAATTTGCTGCATCAGACAGTTTTTAGCACAGCCCACTAATAGGAACTTAGGAAATCCAGTCTACATAAAATAAGGGAAACTTTAAGTTAATTTTTACACAGAATTATTCATATTCTTACAAAGCCAGTAGCTTGCTGTGACTGATTATCCCGGAAGATGTTTTAATAGACATCGAGTTAAACCATTTGCCAGAATTGACTTCGCTGCCAAATGTTTTGTCTAATTACCTGGGAGTTACTTCTTTGTTTGAGAATGTGCACTTTGAACTTGGGCAAAAGACATAATTAATCAAGGCTAACTTGGAAGTAAGAAAAATTGAGGCAGAAGTAAAACTACTCTGATAAGAGGGCCAGGACAATTCAATGGGAGAAAGAATAGTCTTTTCAACAAATTGGACTGGGACAACTGGATATTCACATGACAGCAATGCAGTGGAACCCCTGCCTTACACTATATACAAAAATTAACTCACAATGGAACAAAGGCCTAAGTAAGAGACAAAACTATAAAACTCATAGAAGAAACATAGATTTAAAACTTTGTGACCTTAAATTTGGCATTCTTGTTTTAGATATGACCCCAAAACATAAGTAACCAAAGAAAAACTAGACAAATTGGACCTCATTAAAATTAAAAGCTTTTGAGCTTCAAAGACACAATCAAGAAAGTGAAACATAAGCCCAAAGAATGAGAGAAAATATCTGCAAATCTTATATCTGGTAAGGGTCTAGTATTTATAATACTTATAAAAACAATTACAGCTCAGTAATATAAAAAAACAAATTTTAATAGGCAAAAGATCTTAGTAGACATTTCTATAAAGAAGATACACAAATGGCCAATAAGTCCAGAAAAGATTCTCAAGCTCATTAGCCATAAGGGAGATGCAAATCAAAACCACAGTGAGATACTTCTTCTTGCCCACTGGAATGCCTGAAATGAAAAAAAAAAACAGATAATAACAAGTGTTTGCAAGCATATAGAGTGATATGGTTTGGCTGTGTTCCTACCCAGATCTCATCTTGAATTGTAACTCCTAGAATTCCCATGTGTCATAGGAGGAATCTGGATGGAGGTAGTTGAATACTACAGTATTATTAACTAGAGTCACATTGTTGCATGTTAGACGTGCAGAACTTATTCATCTTGCATAATAAATCTTGTGTCCCTTGATCAAGGGACTGTGTTAATAACACAGAAAAATGAGTAGATGTTTTGATCAAGGGACTGTGTTAATAACACAGTCAGGCAGAGAGAAAATTCTTCCCTCTTCCACCTTTCTGTTCTCTTCAGGTCCTCAGTGGATTAGATGATGCCCAACCACATTGGGAAAGGTGATCTGCTTTACACAGTCATTCTTAAATGTACAATAAGTTAGTGTTAAGTATAGTCACTCTGTGTGTGATCAAATACTGGATGATGATGATGATGATGATGATAATTTTGAGACAGAGTCTTACTCTGTTGCCCAGGTTGGACTGCAGTGGTATGATCTCGGCTCACTGCAACCTCCGCCACCTGGGTTCTAGTGATTCTCCCGCCTCAGCCTCCCAAGTAGCTGGGATTATAGGCATACGCCATCACTTCCAGCTAATTTTTGCATTTTTTGTAAAGACAGAGTTTTGCCAGGTTGGCCAAGCTGGTCTTGAACTTCTGGCCTCAAGTGATCTGCCTGCCTCAGCCTCCCAAAGTGCTGGGATTATAAGCATGAGCCACTGTGCCCGGACTAAACAAGATCTTATTCGTTCTATCTAACTATATTTTTGTACCCAATAATCATTCTTATTTCTCCCAACCACCCTTTCCAGGCTCTGGTAACCATCATTTTACTCTCTATCTCCATGAGTTCAATTATTTTAATTTTTTAGCTCCCACAAATAAGTGAGGACATGTGAACTTTGCCTTTCCATGCCTGGCTTATTTCACTTGTTTCAAATAACAGGATCTCATTCTTTTTTATGGCCAAATAGAACTCCATTGTGTATAGATACCAACTTTTCTTTATCCATTTATCTGTCGATGGACACTTAGGTTGGTTTCAAATCTTGGCTATTGTAAATACCACTACAATAAACATGGGAGTGCAGATATCTCTTCAATATACTGATTTCCTATCTTTGGGTATATACCTGGCAGTGGGATTGCTGGATCATAAAGTAGTTCTATTTGTAGTTTGTTTAGGAATCTCCAAACTATTCTCCATGGGGGTTGCACTAAATTACATTCTCACCAACGGTGTATGAGGATTTTCTTTTATCTACATCCTTGTCAGTATTTGTTATGGCCTGACTTTTGGATAAAAGTCATTCTAACTGGGGTGAGATGATATCTCATGGCAGTATTGATTTGCCTTTCTCTGATGATCAATAATGTTGAGTACCTTTTCACATACCTGTTTGCAATTTGTTTATCTTCTTTGGAAAAATGCCTATTCAGATCATTTGCCCATTTTTTAATTAGATTACTAGATTTGTTTTCCTATTTAGTTGTTTGAGCTTCTTAAATATTCTGGTTATTAATCTCCTGTCAGATGAAGAGCTTGCAAATATCTTCCCATATTCTGTAGTTTGTCACTTTGTTGATTGTTTCCTTTTCTAGGTAGAGGTTTTTAACTTGATGTGATCCCATTTGTTCATTTTTGTTTTGGTTGCCTGCACTTGTGGGAGTGTTACTTAAGAAATCCTTGCCTAGTCCATTGTCCTGGAGAGTTTCCCCAATGTTTTTTATTGTAATTTTGTAGTTTACATTCTTAGATTTAACTCTGTAATTCATTTTGATTTTATTTTTGTATATGGCAAGAGACACTGGTCAAATTTTATTCTTCTATATATAGATAAACAGTTTTCCCCATACCATCTACAGAAAAGACTGCCCTTTCCCCAATGTATGTGATTGACACTTGGGTCAAAAATGAGTTCACTGTAGATGTATAGATTGATTTCCAGGTTCTCTATTCTTTTCCATTGGTCTATGTATCTGTTTTTATGCCAATACCATGCTGTTTTGGTTACTATAGCTCTGTACTATACTCTGAAGTCAGGTAATGTGATTCCTCCAATTTTGTTCTCCTTTTCTTGAGGATGGCTTTGGCTATTCTGGGTCTTTTGTGGTTCTAGGATTTTTTTTTTTTTCTATTTCTGTGAAGAATGTCATTGGTATTTTGATAGGGATTGCACTGAATCTATGGATTGCTTTGAGTAGTGTGGATGTTTTGCCAATATTGATTCTTCTGATCCACAAACACAGACTATCTTTCTGGTTTTTATTTTCTTCAATTTCTTGCATCAATGTTTTATAGTTTTCATTGTAGAGATTTTTCACTTCTTTGAGTAAGTTTATTCCTAAGTACTTTGCTTTATTTGTAGCTATTGTAAATGGGATTTCTTTCTTGAGTTCTTTTTCAGATTGTTCTGTTGGCATATAGAAGTGTCACTGATTTTTTTATGTTGATTTTGCATTCTGACACATTACTGAGTTTATCAGTTCTAATAGTTTTTTGGTGGAATCTTTAGGTTTTT
Organism: Piliocolobus tephrosceles; assembly: GCF_002776525.5. Classification (NCBI taxonomy): domain Eukaryota; kingdom Metazoa; phylum Chordata; class Mammalia; order Primates; family Cercopithecidae; genus Piliocolobus; species Piliocolobus tephrosceles. The sequence continues at coordinate 112,470,211 of NC_045441.1, forward strand.
CCAAATATAAGATCATAGTATCTGCAAACAAGGGTAATTTGACTTCTACCTTTCCAACATTGATACTCTTTATTTTCGTTTCTCTTTTTTGACTACTCTAGCTAAGACTTCTAGTACTATGTTCAATGGAGTGGTGAAAGTGGTAATCCTTCTCTTCTTCCAGGTTTTGGAAAAAAGGCTTTCTGTTTTTCTTCATTCAGTATGACACCAGCTGTGGGTCTGTTATATATGTTTTTTATTTTGTTAAGCTATGTTCCTTCAACACCCAGTTTTTTTGAGTATTTTTATCATTAAGGGATGTTGAATTTTATCAAATGCTTTTTAAGCATCAATTGAAATGATCATATGGGTTTTGTCCTTCATTCTGTTGATATAATGTATCACTTTGAATGATTTGCATAAGTGATTCATTTTGTATCCCTGGAGTAAATTGTATTTGGTCATGATGAGTGTTATTTTTAATGTGTTGTTGAATTTGAATTTTTAGTGTTTTGTTGATGATTTTTTGCATCAATGTTCCTTATTAGCTTTCTTCTTTTGGTGTGTCTTTGTCTGGTTTTGATATCAGGTTAATTCTGGCCTCATAGAATGAATTTGGAAGTATTCTTTCCTCTATTTTACAGAACAGTTTAAGTAGGATTGGTATTCGTCCTCTTTAAATGTTTGGTAAAATTCGGCAGGAAGCTACCGGGCCCTGGGCTTTTCTTTGCTGGAAGAATTTTTATTACAGTTTCAATCTCATTACTTGTTTTTGGTCTGTTCAGATTTTGAATTTCAGCCCCTTGTAATTATTATCTTAAAATATTTGTTGTCAAACAAAGATTGCATAGATTCAAACTGTACAGCATGATGATTTAATATATGTATACATTGTATAATGATTACCACAATCAAAGTGATTACACATTCATCACCACCTATGTTCTACACTAGAGGTCCAGAACTTTATCTTACAACTAATTGTTTATACCCTTTGATCAACATCTCTCCATTTACACCTTCCTCTAGCCCCTGCATACTGTTCTACTCTCTGTCTTTTTAAGCTCAACCCTTTTAGGATTCCACATATAAGTACAATCATACAGTATTTGTCTTTCTGAGTCTGGCTTATTTCACTTAGCATAATGTCCTCCAGTTTTATCCATGTTGTCACAAATGGCAGGATTTCCTTCTATTTATAGCTGAATAGTATTCCACTGCATATATGTGTCACAATTTCTTTATGCATCTATCCATTGATGGATACTCAGGTTGTTTCCATATCCTGGCTGTTGTAAATAATGCTAAAATGAACACAGGAGTGCAGATATCACTTCAGGATGCTCGTTTTATTTCCTGCCTGTAAGATTGTTGGATCATATAGTAATTCTATTTTTAATTTTAAAGGAGACTTCATGGTATTTCCCATGTGGCTATACCAATTTACATTCCCCTTTCTAATTTTTGAAGTAGCATCTTTTTAGTATTATTTTATTCTTTCCATTTGTCTCTCCATTCATTCGTCCCCTTAAAAACTATATTTCAAACCCCACTTACTTCAGATTTATTCCCTTTTAGTGAAAGAGTACTTAAAGGGCAAAAGGAAAGAAAGATAGAAGACCAAGAAAAAAAAAAACTTCCACAATAGCACTTTTGCCAGAAAATGTGTAGAAGCAACATTTAAATAATGTACCATGCTTTTATTAAGCTTCTTTTATTTCCCAGGTTTTAATTAGTGCTGGGGATATGAAGATTAATAAGATATTGTTACTATTCTCAAAAGTTTATTGTATAATTAAAAGAAACCACAATGTGTGAACAAGATTAAGAAACTGTTTTCGAGACTAATCAAAACCCCTTTAGGGGACATTTTGGACACAACAGAGGTAGTGGTTAAATATACTGTGTGAAGAGGAGGGAGGACAGAGATGCTTAGGACAAAAGAGATCATTGAAACAACCTTGTTAACTGAGGAGCTGTTTCCAGGAGAGCATCTGGAGGAAGGACTTTGCAGGCAAGAAGTAGAAACATCAGATCCCCTGAGATTTTGTGGAATCTTAAAAAAGGATTTGGAGAGACTAGGTAGGGTGTAAGTGGGATACTCTCAAGGAAGTGAAGCATGATGAACTAAAAGGAGTTCATCATGGTTGGAACACAAAGGGAAAAATTACACAACTCCTCCAAGGGGATTTAGGGAATTAAGATCAGGGTGAGCTAAGACATGAAGGAGGAATGGGCATTTTCTGGGAATACAGGAGTGGAGTTAAGGGCAATCCAGGCAAAAGGGATAGCACCAAAGAAAACATACATGCAGGGTCTTACATGTTGTTTGGTGTGCCCGGATCACAGGATCTGCGTGGGAGAATGACAGCCAAGAGTACAAAAGTCAATGAAACCTAAATGACAATGGACCTATAAATGCCAGGTTAAGAATTCTGCATTTTCTTATGTAAGCTTTAGGGAATACTGAAGGAGTTTAGGAAGAAAAGTGGTATAATCAGGCTTACCATTCAGAAAGGTAATCTGGATTTACTAGGAAAGAAAATGCAGCTGACTTTCTTGAATGGATACTAGGTGATTCATGGAACTTGTGGGAGAGTTGAGACTAAGCTCAAGACTGCTTTGAGAAATGACCCGCAAATCATGCTTAGAATTGACTCTGCAGAAAATGGCCATCTGAGATGCTGCTGTCACTGAATGCTACCATGACTCTTTTGCCAGAACCAAACCTCTTTCCACAACACTAGCCAGCAAAACAATCTACAGGGAACGTCCTTCCTCCATCTATTCACTTCTGAATCCAAGTGGGCCATGAATAAATCTAATTAATAGAGCCAAGGTCTCATGCCTCTGCCATTACTACTGACCATCTGGAGAAGGTAGATTTCCGATTCTACCTGAGGAAGATTGGGCCCATAGTGTTAGAGATTCTCCAAGCATTGCAAGTAAGGCCCACAGTATTGGGTTGCTGTGGCAGAGAGCCACCTCATCTGGCAATAGTATTAATGACAAAGTGAAAACAGGCAACTTTGAGAAGAGTTCAAAACATTCTGCAAATAGTTCAAGTGATATGTGAACTCTGCTGAAAGCAGGAATGGAAAAGAGAAATCAAAACCAAACGTGAACTTTTAGGAAGTGAGCTCTATAGAACAGAAAATGTATTGAATAAAGGATCTAAGAGATAATACAGCTAAATGGAGCCTAACTTGAGAGACAGGAAGAATGCTAATATTAACTAGAACTAGGAAAAACGAAGGGGGATTATGTTAAAGGATGGTAAAAGTGGAAACAGAGGAATACATATTTTGACATTTAAAAGATTTACTTTGGCCGGGGGCGGTGGCTCAAGCCTGTAATCCCAGCACTTTGGGAGGCTGAGACGGGTGGATCACGAGGTCAGGAGATCGAGACCATCCTGGCTAATCCGGTGAAACTCCGTCTCTACTAAAAATACAAAAACTAGCTGGGCGAGGTGGCGGGCGCCTGTAGTCCCAGCTACTCAGGAGGCTGAGGCAGGAGAATGGCGTAAACCCAGGAGGCGGAGCTTGCAGTGAGCTGAGATCCGGCCACTGCACTCCAGTCCGGGTGACAGAGCAAGACTCCGCCTCAAAAAAAAAATAAATAAATAAAAATAAAAAATAAATAAATAAAATAAAATAAAATAAAAGATTTACTTTTAGTGATCTAGAAATTCACTTTTTGGATATTTTGTTTTTCAACAATGCTGGCCAAATAAGATTTTGTTTATTTATTTCAGAATTTAATTTAATTTTACATCCATAGAAATCATGAAAAACATTTACATTTTTCCACATAACAATATAACATTTCAACAGAGTGTTTCTGGCTGTAAATAAGATCTAGTTGATTTGTACAACTGAAACAAGTTTTTGTTCCTTAAAGTAAACAAAATGACTAAGTGAATGTTTAAAATTTTTGAGTCTAGATACAAACATATGGATTCATTGTTAACATCCTGTATAGTCCATTACTAAATTATTCCCATTATCAATTAGCACTCATGTGTGAAGATTCATTCTTAACATTGTTTTGGTCACTTGGAATACAGTAGAAAAACTAATACAAGCCAGAAATATTAAGCACGCATTTTTGCTATATATAAAACTGCATGGTAATTGTACCACATATACAGGGTTCTGACTAACCTTTATTACCCATAAATTTTTTAAAATCATTTTTACAATTAATCTAGATATTTTGATTATCTAAAATCAAATTATTGCTATTTTTAATGTTTGCACAAAAAAATTAATTAAAAAATCATTTTACTAAGGTGAAAATTCCAAGTAAATCTATTGGCAGATATAAATAAAGCAAAATTTTGGCCAGGCATGGTGGCTCACACCTGTAATCCTAGCACTTTGTGATGCTGAAGGGTTGGATCACTTGAGGTCAGGAGTTTGGCCAACATGGTGAAACCCCATCTGTACTAAACCAGCCTCGCCAACATGTTGAAACCCCATCTGTCCTTAAAAAAATACAAAAATTAGCCAGGCTTGGGGGAGGGTGCCTGTTATCTCAGCTACTTGGGAGGCTGAGGCAGGAGAATCAGTTGAACCTGGGAAGTGAAGGCTGCAGTGAGCTGAGATTACACCACTGCACTTCAGCCTGGGCAACAGAGGGAGAATCTGTCTCAAAAAAAAAAAAAAAAAAAGCAAGCGATTATAAAGCAAAATTTTAAATGGATTGCTCATTTTCTATAGCAGTTGGCTTTAAACATATGTACAAAACAAGTAAGCAAATTATGCTATGAGGAGATAAAATTATCTTAGAAATTAGTTTTCAGGATCAGCCTTAAATTTTTCAGAAAATATTAGAATATGATTTAATTATTTTTTCAGTTGCTTACATAAAATAAAATGAAAGAATTATTCCTGTTATGTGGGTTAAAGATTCTAATAACTAAATAGGCTTAAATTTGGACTAAGGCGTAGTTACTTGAAATAAGTAGTGCGAGTTTTAAGTAATCTCTGGTTTCTTTTTGAAGTAAGCATAGATTTTAAATACCTTATGTTTGTGATTCAGAATGTCAAGTCATAGCATGTGTTGACAGTAAATGTCTATGGCAGGGAAGCAACGTTTGGTCTGCTATGAAGGACAATAAAGAAATAACATATTTCTTTCTTGAGAGGAGAAAGCAATATTAAATAGAAATGATATCAGGGAAGAGAAAAGCCTGGTCCTGAAATAAAAGGGCCATTAATTGAAGAGAGGAATGATATTCTTTATTGACACTTAGCATTATCCCTGTTACTAGGACTAGCGTAATACCACCTTATTCTCATTATATATGACAATCATTACATATATATGAATACATATGTAAAAAGACAGACACTAAGCAATTTTGGAATAAATCCATAGACAAAGTCATAGAATATGTAAATTGTTTATATCGTAACTGCTCATTTATAGCTGAACAAATTTACATTAAGCATATCAGCAATTTTCAAATGATGTAATAAAAAATCTGACTGCAGTATTTCATTACTTTGGTGAATTATATTTGCAAAAAAAGAAACTAGCTACCTCACCTATTTTAATATGAGTATATTCTGAGCTATATTATAAGAATACAAGTACATAAGCTTAAAAGATCCTTAATTTTTCATGAGACATAGGATAAATTTCCTATAAGGTGTCACTGGTATGTATTTGCAAAACATTTTAACACTGAAAATTTAGAAGTTTGAAGATCAGACATTGGAAAACGTGTATACTCCACTACAATACTGCTGGTGTACTTCTATACAAGGACTCTTAGTGAAGTCAATCAATTGGAAGTAGAATTTTATCTATAAATTGCTTGACATCTAGTCATTTTCTGTTGACACAAAATGTGCATTATGCTTTCACAGGTTTTAAAGTTTACATTGGCTAGATTTACCAATATAAAACAATAAGAAAAGAAAATAAGGAAACCAAACATTGGGGTACGAATGGGTCACAATCTCCATGGCACTGTAGAATATAAATATCTCTATTAGTACCACTAATAAGACCCTTTGGAAAGGAAGCCCAAAGTGAAAGCCAGCAGTCACCTGCAGTGACACCTGCCATTTTCTGCTGTGTGGTGAGAGCAGTACATAAAAATAAAGCTCCTCCCTGAGAAAATCCTCCCAAAATAATTCTGTCAGAAAGAATGCCATTCTATACCTCTTGATCTACCAGAGGTTTTACATTTTCTGCTGCCTGTTTAATTCCAGTGTCCTCCTCCTGGGAATCTGGTGAAAGCCCAATAACATCAAACCAAGAAGGCATAGCCATGTTCATGTTTAATGTCATGGGCATAATGGGCACATGTGGGGAGATACATTTGATATGTGAACTTCTGATACCTGCAAAGTCTCTGCCCATCTGTGCCCGATATTTCCCCATCCATGAAGAAAAATCACCACAGCTGTGGCCTTCAGGGCAGTGGACCCCATGGTGGGCAGCAGAGCAGACATGCATTGCCACACATCCACCCACTATGTGGACTGTGCAAGTGGAGTGGGCGTGGGCCGAGGGCTGGTGAGCTGAAATTCCAGCCGGCCTCACCCAGGTGCTCACTCAAGAGCCATCATCATGTATTTCAGAAGCCGTTGGCTATATTCCAGGAATTGAGATGCTCTCCCACATGTAAAAGTATTTGGCTTCTATTCTCTGGAATAGATATGCATTACGATTTTGCAAATTGGGGGCGGAGCAAGATGGCCGAATAGGAACAGCTCCAGTCTCCAGCTCCCAGTGCAAGCGACACAGAAGACAGGTGATTTCTGCATTTTCAACTGAGGTACTGGGTTTATCTCATTAGGGAGTGTGGGACAATCAGTGCTGGTCAGCTGTTGCAGCCCGACCAGCAAGAGCTGAAGCAGGGCGAGGCATCGCCTCACCTGGGAAGCGCAAGGGGGAAGGGAATCCCTTTTCCTAGCCAGGGGAACTGAGACACACAACACCTGGAAAATCGGGTAACTCCCACCCCAATACTGCGCTTAATGTAAGCAAAGGGGCACACCAGGAGATTATATCCCACACCTGGCCAGGAGGGTCCCACGCTCAGGGAGCCTTCCTCATTGCTAGCACAGCAGTCTGCGATCTAACAGCAAGGCAGCAGCGAAGCTGGGGGAGGGGTGCCCGCCATTGCTGAGGCTTAAGTAGGTAAACAAAGCCCTGGGAAGATCGAACTGGGTGGAGCTCACAGCAGCTCAAGGAGGCCTGCCTGTCTCTGTAGACTCCATCTCTGGGAACAGGGAACAGCTAAACAACAACAACAAACAAAACAAAACAAAACAAAACAAAAAAAGCAGAAACCTCTGCAGACGCAAACAACTCTGTCTGACAGCTTTGAAGAGAGCAGTGGATCTCCCAACACGGAAGCTGAGGTCTGAGAACAGACTGCCTGCTCAAGTGGGTCCCTGACCCCTGAGTAGCCTAACTGGGAGACATCCTCCCCTAGGGGCAGACCAACACCCCACACCTCACACAGCAGAGTACACCCCTGAGAGGAAGCTTCCAAAGCAAGAATCAGACAGGTACACTTGCTGTTCAGCAGAATTCTATCTTCTGCAGCCTCTGCTGCTGACACTCAGGCAAACAGGGTCTGGAGTGGACCTCAAGCAATCTCCAACACACCTACAGCTGAGGGTCCTGACTGTTAGAAGGAAAACTAACAAACAGGAAGGACACCCACACCAAAACCCCATCAGTACGTCACCATCATCAAAGACCAGAGGCAGATAAAACCCCAAAGATGGGGAAAAAGCAGGGCAGAAAAGCTGCAAATTCAAAAAATAAGAGCGCATCTCCCCCTCCAAAGGAACGCAGTTCATCACCAGCAATGGATCAAAGCTGGATGGAGAATGATTTTGACGAGATGAGAGAAGGCTTCAGTTCATCAAACTTCTCAGAGCTAAAGGAGGAATTACGTACCCAGCGCAAAGAAACTACAGATCTTGAAAAAAGAATGGAAGAATTGATAACCAGAATAATTAATGCAGAGAAGACCATAAACGAACTAACAGAGATGAAAACCATGACACGAGAAATACGTGACAAATGTGCAAGCTTCAGTAACCGACTCGATCAACTGGAAGAAAGAGTATCAGCGATTGAGGATCAAATGAATGAAATGAAGCGAGAAGACAAGTCTAAAGAAAAAAGAAGAAAAAGAAATGAACAAAGCCTGCAAGAAGTATGGGATTATGTAAAAAGACCAAATCTATGTCTGATTGGGGTGCCTGAAAGTGAGGGAGAAAATGGAACCAAGTTGGAAAACACTCTTCAGGATATCATCCAGGAGAACTTCCCCAACCTAGTAGTGCAGGCCAACATTCAAATTTAGGAAATACAGAGAACGCCACAAAGATACTCCTTGAGAAGAGCAACTCCAAGACACATAATTGCCAGATTCATCAAAGTTGAAATGAAGGAAAAATCTTAAGGGCAGCCAGAGAGAAAGGTCGGGTTACACACAAAGGGAAGCCCATCAGACTGACAGCAGATCTCTCGGCAGAAACTCTACAAGCCAGAAGATAGTGGGGGCCAATATTCAACATTCTTAAAGAAAAGAATTTTAAAACCAGAATTTCATATCCAGCCAAACTAAGTTTCATCAGTGAAGGAGAAATAAAATCCTTTACAGATAAGCAAATGCTTAGAGATTTTGTCACCACCAGGCCTGCCTTACAGAAGACCCTGAAGGAAGCACTAAACATAGAAAGGAACAACCGGTACCAGCCATTGCAAAAACATGCCAAAATGTAAAGACCAT
>NC_045441.1:112479362-112490720 GCF_002776525.5 Piliocolobus tephrosceles
AGAAATTCATACAGCCAACAGACACACGAAGAAATGCTCATCATCACTCGCCATCAGAGAAATGCAGATCAAAACCACAATGAGATACCATCTCACACCAGTTAGAATGGCAATCATTAAAAAGTCAGGAAACAACAGGTGCTGGAGAGGATGTGGAGAACTAGGAACACTTTTACACTGTTGGTGGGATTGTAAACTAGTTCAACCATTATGGAAAACAGTATGGCGATTCCTCAAGGACCTAGAACTAGAAGTCCCATATGACCCAGCCATCCCATTACTGGGTATATACCCAAAGGATTATAAATCATGCTGCTATAATGACACATGCTCACGTATGTTTATTGTGGCACTATTCATAATAGCAAAGACTTGGAATCAACCCAAATGTCCATCAGTGACAGACTGGATTAAGAAAATGTGGCACATATACACCATGGAATATTATGCAGCCATAAGAAAGGATGAGTTCATGTCCTTTGTAGGGACATGGATGCAGCTGGAAACTATCATTCTCAGCAAACTATCACAAGAACAGAAAACCAAACACTGCATGTTCTCACTCATAGGTGGGAATTGAACAATGAGATCACTTGGACTCGGGAAGGGGAACATCACACACCGGGGCCTATCACGGGGAGGGGGAAAGGGGGAGGGATTGCATTGGGAGTTATACCTGATGCAAATGATGAGTTGATGGGTGCTGACGAGTTGATGGGTGCAGCACACCAACATGGCACAAGTATACATAAGTAACAAACCTGCACGTTATGCACATGTACCCTAGAAATTAAAGTATAATAAAAAAAAGATTTTACAAATTTAGAATATAGATAGAAATATTTAAGAGTTTGACATTTTTAACATGTCACCAGATGTTACTTTTCCTCGTATTTAGTTCTATCTGGTTAGGGGTTGGCTCTTCAGTGGTTTACTTATTTAAATGCATGGTTTGTGTCTCTATGTAGTGTGTATAGAGAACATTTATCTCTGCATTGTTTTAAGGTAATCGCTGCTACAGTCTATCCAGTCCAAACTGTTAGAAAGTGACAAGAAAGATTAATTGCTATTTGTCCCACATCTACCATGAATCTTTTCCACTTGGGCAAACACTATGTAAATTTCCTGGAAGGGTCACTTGGGGGAATTTGTGGCTCTCATCTATCCCCATCAGAAATCTGGTAGCCAGTGAACATGATCCTGGGCCAAGTGGAAGCAGCTTTTGATCGGCAGGTGCAGCTCCCTTCCCACCCCCTGAGCTTTGCCAGCCCCTACCTCTGCCCCTGGCCAAGGTACACAGACAGGGTGAGGCTCTGGAGCAGTGTAAAGGCCTGCCTATATGTTGCCTGCTTCCCGAGTGCTCCCATAGCTTCCTTAGGACCTTTGACAAAACTCCTTTTCATCAGAAAAATTTGGACAAGAAGGCTTTCTTTTCTTCACATTTGGGCCTAAGGAGCATAAGTGTTCATATCCTCTCACAAGCAGTTTCTGAGTAAATGAGGTCCCTCCAGCTCTGAAAAAGATCTGTCTTCATAGATTCCTTTCCTCTAGACAGTTCTGACTAGCTACTGTTGTATGGCCTAAAAAATCTGCCCTTCATCTTTTGATTCTGTCATTCTTATAAAAACAAACAACAAAGTGCTCCAGACATCTTTGTACTGTCATAAAACCTAGACAAGTGAGTCTAGATTTACCAAAACAATCTTTCCTTAGTTGCATATAGTATAAGTAGTGTAATAAACAAAAGTGTTAGTTGTAATATAATGACAAGAGGCTCAGACGTGGAGTCACCAGGCGTGGGCTCTAATCTTTGTTCTGCAGATTGATTTTAAGCCGTGTAAACTTGGGCAAGTCAACTAGCATCTTTGAACATTATCTAAAAGACAGGACTATATTTCAGACATTGAGGTATTTGTGAAAATATTGTTTTAACTACCAAGAAATACACTTACAGATGTGTCACTGGTGCAGCATGTGATCTACTCAGGCCTCAGCACAGCCTACAAGTTCCTGGAAAAATCTGACCACCCGAGGAAACATTCTCCTTCTTCACCCTCCACCACTTTCCCCTGACTCATTGTGCTTTGAGCACCCACTGGCCATGCATTCCTCATTAAGGTTTTGCAAAACTATTCTCTCTGCCAGCAACTCTCTGTGTCCCATTTCCACTTCTACCGACCACCTCCTACCCATCCTTCAAGTTTCAGCCTAAGTATCAGTTCCTCATATAAAACTTCCTGGCCCACCAGAGTGGCTGGGGTCTGGTGCAACTAGAACCTATTTCCTGCACTTTTTTATAGAAATACTCAAAATTGTAATGTAAACATTATTGTAATTAATGGTATAATGTCAGTATTTACCATCAGACTATAATTTGTATGAGAGCAGGGTGATTTTTGTATGATTACAGGGCCTAGATCTTAGGTCCTTGGATGGTACCTGGATATAGAAGGTGCTCAGTAAGTATTTGAGTGAAAGAGTGAATGAACCCACTATATGCCCTCACACTTTCATGTTATTGCATGTGCTGATGCATCTGGTTGGGAGAGCCTTCTCTCTGATTTGATATTCCTTCACTGAATGAATCAATTCAGGGATTGTATCCTCCAGACATTTATTATAGGTCCTTGGTAAATGCTAAATGCTTTCACAGGGCCTTGTATTTTCCTCCATGACAGAAGCTACACACTAGATGTACCTGGGTGTCATTAACAAATGCTGATGTCCAGACACTGCCCCAGACCAATTAAACCAGAACCTCTGTTCCCAGCATCATTTCTTAAAAGGTCTCCCTGGTGTTTCTAATATGAAATCAAGGTTAACAACCACTGATTACTATACTGTGTCCTTATCATGTATTAAATATATGTATACCTGTGTCTGCTAGGAGGTTCAGCCCTTTGAAAGAAAGAACTTTTCTTATTCGTTCTCGTAGCCTGTGGATCTAGCATAGCAGGCATTTTGGTGAGTACAGAAAAAAGGGTTTTTGAATGAGTGTTATTGAAGTAAGTACTTGTCATCATCAGACCATATTTTCCTCAGATATGAGTGAGAAGGGAATGCCTTAATAAAGACAATGACTTCTACACATTATACCAAGGCATTCTCTGTTGAGTGAGAGAAACATATAATGATCTATTTTTGACAAAATTAAACATCCTTTTTTCCCTCTTGGATAATACAACAGTATTTCAGTCATAGAGAAAGCTTTCCAAAAGTATTTGGTTGTGAGAGAGTAATTGAATTGAGAACTATTGTGAGTTGAAGCCAAACACATGTCAGAGTTTCACAGATCAGGCAGACATATGTTAATAGGACAATCACTGTCTCCCTTTTAGCCCTAAATGTAGAGCAGCTGAATAGGATAGTAACTAGAGGAAAACAAGTGAATAAAGTGCAGTTTTTTCAAAAATCAATTTCCAAGAACTGCAATGATTTAATCAGTAGGGACTTCTGGACAAAGTACAAATAAGTTTGTTAACGTGTGGGGCATTCTGCCTGCCTGCAAAAGCTGGAGCTTTCCAGAGTTTAGGGTAAAATTCTGTACACTTTGTGAATTCATATCTATGTGAATATATGCTTTTTCCTAAAAATATAGAATATAGCTTTTATCAGCATCTTTAAGAAGTCTAGTTTTCAGAAAGGGTCATTACTAGAGGGAGTTTGGGGTCCCTACTGACCTCTGTGGCAACATTAGCCTGGTGTGGACCAGGAAGCCTGATCAGGTCTTCTGACCCAAACTGAACAGACCTAGACTCTTCAGCCTTGTCCATAATCTCCAGTTCAGTTGCACAAAAGTGCCAAAAATCATCCCAACTTTCTGTGCCTTTATGTGACAGTTTTATCTTTGGTTTCTAATCATTTTAAATTTATCTTATTTAATTTAAAGTTCCTAGAATTTTCATCATCCCAACATTGTCCCTTCTTGTTTAGCATATATTTCTATTTACAGAAACTAGACAACTTATTTAGTTTCCTCTTCAAGCTTCTTTCTTTTGGGTTATGTTCCTAACATTCACAGAAAGTTGCAGATTATGACCTACAAGAGGACCCTAGGGAACACTGGCTTTTAGTGAGCAGATGGAATAGGAAATCATACGAGAATTACACAGGTCCATCAGAGAAATGGGAGAAGAACCATCAAGAGAGGATGAGATCAAGGACAGGGTGAGTTACAACAGGAATACTCCTTGGGTGTGTCCTTGGATGGTGGTTGTGAGTGACCTCATTTGGTCACTGAGGACATGGGGGTGGACGTCAGACTGCAGTGTTTCAAAAGGTCAGTAATGAGCCAATAGATTCAGTGACATGGTTAGCTCTAAAAAGAAGGAAAGAGGAGGAAGCAAGAGATTCATTTTATCATTTATTTGGACAAAAAGTCCTATATATGCTGAAGGAAAGAATGCAAGGGGCGAGTAATGTTTTAGAAGCCAGAGGAAAATTTAATGTTACAGTCCCTCAACATGAGGAAAAAATGGTCTATTTTTGGTGTGTTTATTTCATTGTATAGTGTCTGTGAAGATGAGTTGCTTATTTTTCTTAGTAGAACTATATATAGTAAAACCCTGTATCCATAAAGCATAGCTCCAGGTATTCAATAATAAGGTTATATTGAGAAGATAAAGATTTCTTACTCTTCACTTCAAAAATGGTTTGATATTCTTACCTCTTCACTTCCCCGCTTTAATGTTGGCAGATGACACATATGTTCTCCTTTCTAAAGTACCCACATTCACCACTGGCCTTCATACTATGCATTATTCCCTCTTTCCAGCATTTTCAATCTGTTTGACTATATACATATTTAATTCACCCCTGTTATTCCCTGAACCTTGTGAGTTTCAAACACACTTTCTATTCACTACACTTTCAAATTAACATTCTAATTATCTCTTTTATCTCTAGTTTTCATAAAAGCATTTTTGCTGTCTTCTTTCTCAGTTTCTATTTATTTATCACCTCCTGGCAATCTAACCTTTGTCCTCACCAATTGCCTTTGCCTATCCTCTCACCTGCAAATGACAAGGAAGAGAATCCATACCTTCTGCCCACGCTGTCTCACTTTCTGCTCACTTCCTGGATCCTGGAGCCTGCTTGCTTTGCCCTGTGGGATCCCTTCTCTGTTTTCTGTTGTTACTGTTTCCAAGTTTGGCTCTTGCATGGAGCAGGTATTCACAGCTGTATGACTCATGGTACAAAGGTGAAAGCACAGGTACACAGAATTGTTATGGTATATGGTGGTGGTGAGTGAAGGCCCTTACTTCAGGCTTCTTGGGTTTACATTCTAGTTCCTCCATTTAAGACCTATGTGGCCCCATGTAGGTTACTCACTCTTATTGTCAAAAATGAAGATAATATTAGTTCTTAACTTATAGGCTTATTGGGAGAACCAATTAAGTTAAAGTGCTTAGAATAATACCTGGTCTATATTAAGCTGAATGTCATATGACTAATAAAAATGACTGTATTATTTTTGTACTAATACAATAACTGCTTACTATATGTCAATCATGTTCAAAATGCATTTGTTGTAAGTCCCAGATCTGCTCTATCCTTTAATCCAGATTCAAGGGGTTTACACTCCTAGCATAAAATATGATTAAAAAATAATCTACCCCATAGTGTTGTGCAACTTAGACAACCCTGGCATGTAATATGTTCTCCAGTTATAATTTGTCAGGTGAAAGAGCTTGTTGAAGAAAATCAGAGGCTTTCAAGGAGACAGCAACCTTTATTAACAGGGAGACTACAATGACCAGGGGCAGTGCAAGTCTTCTTAGAGGTTATGCTGAGTGGATAAAGCTCTAATACTGGAGAGCTGGACTTATCTAACAGACCCTTGAGTCCAAACAAAGACAGCCTTTGAGGTTGAAACTATCAGCAGACATGGACCTCACTGGATCAATAGTTTTCACTTTCTTCATATCCCAATAGGATCAGCACCTCCTGTGAAGGTAGCCTACCAGAGACTTTGCTCTGTAGGTTGACTGCTCGAGTAAATTAGGCCCACATACTAATCCTGAGTCAATTTTGACTCGTTCATTCATGGTCAGCAAATACGTCTTGAGTATATGTAGTAAGCATAAGGAACTAGGCTGGGTACAGGAATACAGTGATGTATAAGCTAGACATAATTCTGTTCTCATTAAACATGCTCCAAGAGAAAAATTTACCTTTGAAATATTGATTGACTTTCTATCTGTATTTCAGAGAACCTCACAATACAACTATTATATTTATACTCAAAAGTTTCTTGCAATGTGTAGATTCTACCACTTCATTTTTAAACTTAGGACATTAAAAGTTAAAAACCATAACTCTTCATATTGATCCTTTTTTATAGTCAGTGGGCACAGAAGGGTAATAACAAAGTTTTACATTATTTTCAGCAATGTTTCAATTATTTGTTGCCCCCAGGTTTCAGAAGTTCTCCTCTTAAGACTGTGATTTCCAGGAATCAAACCCTCAGGCTCAGACATCTTAGTCATAAGTGCTACTCATTTTCCCAGTTGCTCTGTAAGGTACAAATTTTCTGAGGACTGGGCCAGTCTCTATGATTTCCTTCCTTCCTCCCTCACCTCTCCCTATGTTCCCTCCTTTTCTTTCTTCTTCTGTTCCTTCCCTTCCCTCTCAACACCAGACTAGAAGAGGTTTGGGTTTCAGTACACTTTATAGTTTTTAAATAGGACATTGTTATAGGAAAGCACCTTACACAGATACTATTTTCCCAGCACCTAACTTTTGGATATTTCTTTTCTTCTGGGTTTGAGGACCATAATCTAACTTCTTGTTTGCCTGACTTGCTATTTCTGCTATTTGTCCTGGTTGCAATAAACAAAGCATTTCAGGCATTTCCATATTTTTGCAAGTTATCCCCTAAAGCTTGGTTTCTTCAAGCCAAAGCCCACACATTCTGACATTCCTTCCGCTCAAACACACACTGAGGCTTTCTATCTAAGGACACAAAAACAATGCCGGGTTAAGGTATCAGTCACGTCTGTCAAAGCAATTGCAGTTGAGTAGGAAGAATATAAACACCAATAGCAATAAGAATAATTACAAGAATTGTTTATATAGTAACTTATACAAAGTATTATAATAATTACATATGGGTATTATATCATATTACAACATGTACATGTGTATATGCATCTAGGTATATATATGTTAAAATCAAATATACATATATATCTATATCTATATCTATACACACTAAAAATACAGTGCTAAAATTCACAGATAGTTGATGCTTTCAGAATTCAGAGGATAAGACTGAGGATTAGATTACTTTGGAAGAATTTCAGCAAAAACAATAGGTAAAGCTAGCTCTGAAGAATGAGTAGGATTTAGGAAGGAGAAATGGACAGAACTCTGGGGGAAAGAATGGCATAATCGGGAAGAGAGTCAGGAAACACAAAGCATTCTTTAGAGACATTTTCTTTTTCCCAGGAATTGTGTAGTACATTGCAGGATAAAGTAAGCAGAAGTTTGGAAAATAATTTTTCCAAAAGGGGACAGGTAGTGTAGGGCCAGGAGGCCAGGCTGAGGAGTTTGTACTTGACTCTGACACCTGGCAAGTGTGAGTCCAGCAAGCATGAGTGATCATTTTTTATTCCTGGTCATTGGCTATATGCTATTTTAAATATTGAGGATTATGGGGATGCTCTGTTACACATGTGTATACCCTGAAAGGAAATTTTAATTTTATTTCATTCTACTTTTTAAATGTTTAAATATATGCAAATAGAAAATATACTTTGATATCAGGAGTAGGCAGGGCTTTTATTTTAGATATTGTTTTCATTCACTAGTAATTAATCTAACATCATTTGTTAAATACTCCATTTTATCTTCAATTACTTGAAATACTACCTTAATCATTCATATACTGATTTTCATATACACCTGGGTGTATACTTTGTTTCATTGATGAATTTGTCTATTCTTATACCAAGACCACCCTTCTTTTAATTTTTTCTTTTTTAAAAACAATTAGTTTTATTGAATTATAACTAGAATCCAATTAAATTCACCCATTTTAACTATAGGTTTTGATAAACTTTGTGAAATATGTACGGACATATAGCCAGCACCAAATCAAGCCAGAACACTTATCACCCTGAAGTTTTCTTATGCCCTTTTGCAGTCAGTCCTCTCCCTGTATCCTCCAACTCCTGATAACTACTAACCTGATTTTTGTCCCTATAATTTTGCTTTTTCTAGAATTTCATAATAAATGGAATCATACAATAGCCTTTTGTGCTAGGCTTCTTATATGTAGCAATAATGGCTCTGAGATTCATTCACACTGTTGCATGTAACAGTAGTTCTTTCCTTTTAATTACTGAATAGTATTACATTTACAGATGCAACTTGTTTATCCAGACATCATCTAATGAACAGTTAGATTGTTCCCAATTTTTGGTTATTTTGAGTAAAACTATTATGAACATTTCCATACACTTCTCTTGTGGATATGTTTTCATTTATTTTGAATAAATACTTAAAAGTGGGATTACTGAGTCATCTGGAAAGTACCTAATGAAAAACAATCACACTGTCTCCTAATGTGGCTGAATCATTTTGCATTTCTACAAGTAGAGTATGAGCTCCAACTTTTTACATTATTGTCAGCACTTGGTACTGTCAGTTTAAAAAATTTTGATCATTCTCATGGGTGTGTAGTTGTATTTTGATATGGTTTAGGTTTGCATTTCCCTATAGAATAATGATGTTAATTATATTTTCATGTGCTTATTAGTAATTTATAAAAATTCTTCGAAGTCTCTGTTTAAATCTTTGGTCTATTTTTAAAAATTAGGATGTTTGTCTTTCTACTTTGCCTGTTATTTTCATTATTGAGTTGTAACTGTTCTTTATATATTCTCAGCACAAGCCTTTTATCAGATACATGTTTTCTTCCAAATAATACTATATATGCTATTGTTACTGGCATTGAAGACACTTGTTCTATCATTTCAAATTCCTTACAGGAATTCTGCCTTACATGGGAATATACTGTATATTGGCATGAGTATTAAAATCAATGGTACTCTAATGAAAAATGCCAACAAAGAAGACAGAGTGGTCATGAAATCTCTGTGCATATGAGCACTGCATTTCTAAATATAATCTTCTATATAGTGGCTGGGCAAAGCTTGTACAGCAACTATCCATCTCTTTATTCCTAACTCCCTTGCCTTTGCTTAGAGTGATTTCTCAGGGTCTTGGCATATTGGTTATCCTTTTGACCTGAGTTTTCATTGCCTTGATATACCTTTCCTCTACTTAGGAAGAAGATAGGTTATAAAGATCATAAAAAACATACCTACATGCTTTTGTCATCACTGATTACTGATTGAGAACCAAACACATTGATTTCACATAATTTAACAACAGGAGAGATCCCAAACCTCAAATTTCAACTCCTGGGTTGTTTAGTAAAAGTCCTCATCCATAACAGATATTCATTAAATGTTTCTTAGATCAAATTATGGTAGGAATGTTTCTAATATGCTTTTTCTACCTACTACACCTAAACATCAATAGCGCAGACAGTTATCCTTGATTGGTGAGGTTATATATTGGGCAGAATCTTAGCCTCAGGCAGATAGTGGCTGGACCACTGAGACAAGGGCCTTCATTAAGATAATTTTCTTCTTTTAGAATTAGGCTGGGATCCTGTGGATCTTCCACAATAGAGTCACAAATATATATACCCAGCTCAGAACCCTCCTTCAGATCAAGAAACATATGTGCGGTGCCTGCTTGAGATTTTTCCATGGATTTATCCAAGATACCTCAACTAAACCCATAGCGTTTCTACCAGAACCTAGTCCCCTCACAAAATGCATTATAATCCATCCAGTTGTACCTTTCCATGTTCACTCCATCAACACTGTCAATACAACCCTATTTTAAACTACCACCATCACCTTTTGCCTCCCAGTTGATCTTCCTGAACTCACTATTGCTGCCTTCCAATCCTTTCTCCACATTGTGCAAATCTGATCCACCACTGCCCTCTCACCCACTTCACTAACTTTCCTTTGCCTTTAAGGTAAAGACACAACTGCCCAGTGGTCTATAAATCTTTGCTTGGTCTTCCCCCAGCTCACACTCCAGCCTCCTCATACATTATGTTTGCTGTCACTCCCTGTGCTTCAGTAGCTCTGCTCTTTATTTAGTTCTTTATAGTTACCATGCTTCCACCCCCCAAATACAGCATTCCGGTACACCTGCCCTTTCCTTTGCCTGCGATAATAATGATATTCCCTCCCTTCTATGTCTGGTTAATTCCTGTTTATTCCTCAATCTCAATTTATTTCCTCAGGAAGGACTTCCCTGACCTTGTAATTTTACATTCATCTGTGAACTCATCTTATTCATGTCTATCCTTTACCCACATGTAAGTTTTATGACAAAACTCCATTTTCACCTAACACCTAGCATACAGTATGTGCTCAAAAATAGTCATTAAACCAATAAATGAATAAATTATTACTTTGAGCCTTCAGTCCACTCAGAATGTTTAAGTATTTCTTCAAAAATCTTCTCTTCTTTTACCTTCTCCTAACTCTCTTATATTCTAACAATTCCAATCAAGTCACTCCTGTCTAGGCTGCAAACTCCTTGAGGGAAAAAATCCCATCTTTTTCATCTCTATAATTCACACAATGCCTAGTGTGCTGCTTTGAATCAGGAGCAACATTGTGAATGAATGAAGGGAGGGTGTGAATGAACAAAAGACCTACCCTGACTAGTCTTATTCCATTTCTCTGACTGTTAAGTATCTGAGTGTCTTGGCTATCTAATTTGAGGTAAAGTTCTTGCTATCTAACATTATTCTAATTTCTTGAATAGTACTGCTTGTCATATATCTGACTCAGCTTTCTGCTCTACATCTTGATTTGTGCTGATTCACAGTGCACAGCAATGCAAAGTGGATCTACCTAAGCTTTACACTTCTTCAGGACACAAACTTCCTACACTGACATGCCCTTTTCCACAGCTCCTCCCAGATATCACACTCTTTCCTGTCTGTAGGATTGTGTATGTGTCATTTCTTCTGTTGAAATGCCCTCCCTCTTCTTCCCTGCCTATTGGAATCTACACATTTTTTTTTTTTTTATTATTATTATACTTTAAGTTCTAGGGTACATGTGCATAACGTGCAGGTTTGTTACATATGTATACATGTGCCATGTTGGTGTGCTGCACCCATCAACTCGTCAGCACCCATCAATTCATCATTTATATCAGGTATAACTCCCCAATGCAATCCCTCCCCCCTCCCCATGATAGGCCCCAGTGTGTGATGTTCCCCTTCCCGAGTCCAAGTGAGCTCATTGTTCAGTT
>NC_045441.1:112491120-112686394 GCF_002776525.5 Piliocolobus tephrosceles
TGTGTGATGTTCCCCTTCCCGAGTCCAAGTGAGCTCATTGTTCAGTTCCCACCTATGAGTGAGAACATGCGGTGTTTGGTTTTCTCTTCTTGTGATAGTTTGCTAAGAATGATGGTTTCCAGCTGCATCCATGTCCCTACAAAGGATGCAAACTCATCCTTTTTTATGGCTGCATAGTATTCCATGGTGTATATGTGCCACATTTTCTTAATCCAGTCTGTCACTGATGGACATTTGGGTTGATTCCAAGTCTTTGCTATTGGAAATCTACACATTTTTTTAAAGACTGACATTATGTACTGCATCCTGCTATAAAGCTAAGCCAATGTATATTTTAGTAATGTGTGTACTAGTTTGGGGCCAGCCAAACTTGCATTCAAATGCATATTCTGGCATTGCTAGCTCTGTGACCAGGGTTATATTACACAATCGCTTTAAGACTCAGTATCCTCATTTGTAAAATGGGAATAATAATGGTAATGCTGTTTTCCTTTTGTAAAAACAAACCATAGAAGGGTTGTTCTGAGGATTACATCAGAGAAGTCACACAAAGTGCTTGGCACAGTACCTTCCATAAGGTAGGCACTTAATGCTCTATAAATGCTAACTATTGCTGTTATAATGATAGTTACTGGTAATATTATAATATAAAAACCTTTGGCTATTTAGCCTACACTGATCTTTCCTTTCTCTGAATTTCTATGACACTGAGAGTCAACTCTACTGTCTGGCCTTTATTATTCTCCTACTATTTTGTATGTATAGTTTCTGCATCCTCAGTTCAATTGTAGGCTCATAGAAAGCACCTAATACAAAGCCAGTCGCATAGTAGGGATGCTGTATTACTTGCTGACTGGTTGATGGTTTTTTGCCTCCAGGCTGCTGAAATACAACCTAATAATATCACCAAGGGAAGGAATTTAGATCAGGAGTGGGCCCTGTCTAAATCCTCCAAAATCTAATTAAGGGAGCAAGGTTTGTGCTATAACACCAGACACAAGGCAAGAGGAGAACAATTAATGTTCTTGTTAGAATCAGAATGGAAGCCATTCCTTATATCAAATGTGCTGAACCTGGGCTCTGGAGCATCACATCTGCTATTCTCTCTATAAGGCAATATCTATTCTACTTTCGTAAATATTCATTTGTCTTCAGACTGGAACTTCCTTTTCTGAAGCCACAGATTTGTTTGCTGTCAACACCTGTGATATTAAGCTCTTTCATCATTCTGACGACAATAATTAAGAACATGGCAAAGAGAGCAGAGGATGATCACAAACATCCAGAAAACAATGAAGAATATAAATGAACAAAAATTACTTCATTCATTTGTTCTTAAAACTAATTATAGATGTTCTCACTGTTTACCTTTTAGTATCTATAATTCAAAACACATAAAATTTGGCTTTAAAATGTTGAATGTGTTACTCAAAGCAGTCTGGGAGAGTGAATTGTAATTCACTCACAATGGCAGAAAAGAAGGAAGGAAACTTCCCTCTGAATTTTGCGAGTACTTTGGAGGTTTTTACTTTCCTTTTCAAGCAACCACTTGTTTAAATTCTTTCCTGACTGCTACTACCATGACTGTTTACTATATCTTGCCTGCTCTGCTGTCCTCTCTTGCTAGACTCAGTTTCCTGCATGTCTTCAACAGCTCACCTATATTTTTCCTCTTTACCTTTCCAACCTTATCCTGGCATCTCTAAATTCCATGCTGTATTAGTCAGAGTTATCCAGAGAGATATAATCAATAGGATAATAATGTTTCAGAGAGAAAGAGAGACAGAGGAGGGAGGGGGTAGACAGATAAGAGAATTATTTTGGGAATTGGTCATGTGATTATAGAGGCTGAAAAGTCCCACTATTACCATCTGCAAGCTGGTGAACCAGAAAATCCAGTAGTGTAATTCAGTTTGAGTCTGAAGGCCTGAGAATCAAGGGAGCCAATGACATAACTCCCAGTCCAAAGTCAAAGTCCTGAGAATCACTGAGGTGTAAGGTCAGGGTGGGCACTGATGTAAATCCTGGAGTTTGAAAACCTGAGAACCAGAAGTTCTGACATCCAAGGGCCAGAGAAGGTGGATGTCCTAGCTGCGAAGAAGAGTGAATTCGTTCTCCTTTTGCCATTTTGTTCTTTGTAGGCCTTCAACAGATTGGATGATGCTTGCTTACACTGGGAAGGACAGATCTTCTTTACTCAGTCTATTGATTCAAATGCAAATCTCTTCCATATACACCCTCAGACACATCAGGAATAAATTTTTGCTAGTTATCTTGGCATCTCCTAGTGTAGTCAAGTTGATACATAAAATTAACCACCTCTTGTATGGGGTTGTTATGGGGTGGCAAACTTAATTAAGTTTACCCCTTGTCAACTTGGCACATGTATGCATCTCCTTAAATCATACTTAATCTCCAAATAAAGGCCATAAGAAGGTTATAATTCTGCTTAACGTAATGCAACTATCCTGAATACAACTGAAATGCACTAATTCATTTCCTAGAAAAGGGAGTAAAATCTTTGAGTGATGTTTACTCTTTTCCTGATATACTGTAACTAAAATACTGATGTAAAATCAATACTGGAATACTCCTTTTCTCTTGTAAGTGGTTGATTGGAAGTATGCAATGAAGATATTTTGTGTATCTCTGTAAATAATTCTTGACATGGACTATCGGTGCTCTCTTTACTACTGGAAATAGAATCATTACCATCTTCAAATCTAATCAGACCACAGCCAATTCCAGGAGCCCCCAAACTGGTTCACAAAACTCATCTTAAACTTCTGTTCCTCTAGAATCACTCTCAGAACCAAAATTTCTATTAGTCTTGGTCCTCCAGTGAATCAGAATCAACAAGATATATACTGATATTTAAGAGGAGATTTATTATGAAAATGGTCTCATATGATTATAAGGCCTCAGAAGTCCCATGATATGCCACCTGCAAGCTGAAGAACCAGTAAACCTGGCTGTTTAATTCAGCCGGAGACCAAATATGGCGTCGGTGGATGAGGTGGATAGGGAAACACTGGTATAAGTATTGGAGTCCAAAAACTCAAAAAGCAGAAACTCTACGTCTGGGCTGGAGAAATGGACTGGTATGTACCAGCTTCTCAAGAAGAGAAGACAATTTGCCCTTTTTCTGCCTTTTTATTCGATTTGGGCCCTCAATGGATTGGATAATGCCTGCCTACATTGGTGAGGGTGAATATTCTGTACTCAGCTTATGGATTCAAATGCTAATCTCTCCTGGAAATACCTTCATAGACACTTCACTGGGTATGAAACACACTTCATACCCAGAGATAACATTTTACCAGCTATCTAGGCATCACTTAGTCCAGTCAAGTTGATACATAAAATTAATTACCACACATGCTAATCTGATACTCTGATATCAACATGTGACATATTCAGCAGCATTTGTAGAATAATCACTTAAGCATTTACTGTATGTCTGACATTGTGCTAAACACTCATATACATAGCTCACTTAATCTTCCAATACATCTCTGAAGTAACTATTCTTACTTCCTTTCTGTAGCACGATGTTGTTCATCTTCATTCCATATCAGCTCTTTGCCACCCCAGCCAAATATCAGATCCTACCATGAACGGCACAATTTTATCCCCAGCATCCTGAATTTGAGGCTTCCCCAAATGGGGCCACCACTATTAACTCCTTACCTAGTTTTTTCTTAACATCCATTCATACTCTGTAAGTCTGCTTTTCAGCTCTCTCATCCTTCATTCATTTCCTCTTTCTTGATTCCAGCTACTCGATTTAGATATGTTATTCCATGATTGGCTCCTTCAGTCCTTTTCTTGCCACTGTCCCACACTCACCACTCTTGATATACTGGCATTCCAATCTCTAATAATGCATCACCAGCCTTGTCTGCTCCTACGTTCCAGCCCTGAGTGCTATTATAATATCATATATCAACTGGGCAGGCCTGAATCCCGGCGCGGTGGCTCACGCCTGTAATCCCAACACTTTGGGAGGCCGAGGCGGGCGGATCACAAGGTCAGGAGCTCGCGATCATCCTGGCTAATACGGTGAGACCCCGTCTCTACTAAAAATACAAAAAAAAAAAAAAAAAAAATTAGCCAGGCATGGTGGCTGGAGCCTGTAGTCCCAGCCACTCAGGAGGCTGAGGCAGAAGAATGGCATGAACTCGGCAGAGCTTGCAGTGAGCCGAGATGGCGCCACTACACTCCAGCCTGGGAGACAGAGACTCCATCTCAAAAAAAAAAAGAATCATGTATACATTTGCTCAGTTTTCGCCAACCTCACCTCGACTCTTGCTGCTCTATGGTCATTTATTTATACAGCTTTTGTTGATTTGCTGGTATCCTCCTTGCCTCTAGCCACACATAAACTTGAAAATACAGGGTTTTCAAGAAAAAATATTTTTGGTTTGAGAAAAGAAACAATTTTGAATTCTATATTCCTTTGATTTAAGATATAATTTGTTAATCACAAAAGAATAGCAGAAGAGATATAAAGCATATTATTTATTCAACCAACAGATGATACCTTTTTGTATAATTTTTAAACTCCTTGTAGTAACTGTGCTCCACAGATGGGGGAAAAAAAAAAAAAAAAAAAAAACCACTAGGAAATAGGCAATACAATTCATTTGGTTTCTTATTAGTTATCCCATGTTATCTATTTCATGTGCTTATGTCATTCCTTACCTACAATGTAAGGTTCTTGTTCACAGAACAAACTAGACTCTGCAACCATAATGCTTGAACACTGAGTTCAGTACATAGTATCTGTGTGACAATAAGAAAGTTATTTAAATGCTGTATGCTTCCATGTCTTTTTTTAAAAAAAAAAAAACTATATAATGGCAATAATATTATTTACCCATAAGGTTGTTGTGAAAATTAAATGATCTAATGCATGTAAAGTGCCCAGTATATTACCCAACACAGAAAAATCACAAAATACCATGTGCTGAAGTTACTGCTATTGTTATTATTACTGAGTTGATAGTGGGTTGCTCAATAAATACAACTCAGTTGGAAAGCAAAATGATCTACCTTCCTCAAATCAAGACTGCTTCATGATAGTCATCATGACGCATCAGTAGATACAATTTTTCATCCAAATTGGGATACTTTTGAGAGTTTAACAGAGTCCCTTAATATTTATGCTGCAGCAGCAGAAATATTCTGTATTTGCCCACTAAAAATCAGGACGTATGATCACCCTACCATAAAAAAAATGTGTTTAGGGAGTCTTTTTCCAATGGTACAAGTTAATAGCCCTGTGCTCTTTAATTCCAAACTGGTTTTAAAGATATAATCACTTAACAGGTGGCCAGAAGTTAACATTGCCTATGATTTTATTATTTAGTGTAAGCTACAATACCAAATTTTTAACTCTGAAATCAGTGATTGTTAACGGCTACTTATTTGTTGGTGTTATTGTCATGGGGAGATTTTTATGCATGGTTTGTTTATAAGTGAAAACCTTGTCCAAAGCATCTGGGAAATCAAGTGGTGAATTCCACAGTCAGCATTGCCAGATTTCTGGCATTCCTACATGATGTTATCTAGAAGCATCCAGGCATGTCTATCTTACTTTTATATATCTCCTGCATATTTTTTGTCTTTCTGGTCTTCTTTTAGATTAAATGTCTCCCTGATGGTGAAGACCAGATCCTGAAAAAAAGGCACTGGCATGTAACTCTCCAGTTAGAGTAGAAACAGAATAGGATCACACCAAATGGGGTCTTATTAGTTTTGTCTTTATTCCAGTCTCCTTTCTCCTGTCTTCCCATTCTGTTGCTTTAAGCACAAAACACAATGAGGGTTTAATAAATATTTGTCAAGAGATAATATTAAGCTGACATTGGAATATTTTTTATTAGGAGCATTAAAAAATGCAATCGACTCATACTCGCCTTGTTTTCTGTAGAATCATTTTCATTCCTGTCACATTGAATGAATGGAGCAATGAATTCTCTGAGTCTCCATATGCAATTTTCCTAAAGGATTATTCATTTACAATGCCAAAATGAAAGGAAAACAAATGATTTTTTTTTACAGTGGCCTACTTCAGTGAAATGCCAAAAGGCCATTTCATTTTAACTAGTAATTTATAAATTTTGAAAAATGCCTTCCCTCTCTCTATACCTTGATTCTGTCCTGACTACAACCCCAACACCGTCAACACAACAAAAAGGAGAGAATATGAGTAGCAGCTTTTGTCTCTTTCCCAGATTCTTATCTTCGACATCATTGCTAAAACATCGGGGGAAACAATTTTCCTCCCCACAATTGTCCTTTCCTGGGGGCTAGTTGAAGCTTTCTATGGAGCGAAAAAATATTTGCAGACCCATTATAAGGAAATCAGAGATAGATGGCTTGTGTTTTCCTATGAGCTTCTTTGCAGAAATAGATCCAGCTTCTTCCTCCAGTGTTAAAGATTGTCATCAAAAGCAAAATGTAGGTTTTCAGATTCTTTTGTTTGTAACAAAATATGTTTTCCCTGTCTGTGTAAATAAATCTACTGATCCCACTGATGGAAAGCCATGTTCCTGGAATTGTTTTTACCTATAGTACAGTTGAAATTATGGTCCTCCATCAGCAGACTTTCTTTGGGTTTCCCTTGTGGACAACTGCAAAGCTTTCAAGGATAATGGCTGGTTTTAAGGCCACTACGCACATAGTCATCCCACTGTTAGAGATAGAGCTCATAACATACTGTACTCATGGCAGCATCTCAGCTCTTGAACATGTCAATGCTGTAATGATTTGTAAAGAATAGAGCATCCAGGCAGGTGATACTGGGGCCAACTGACAAATTCAGAAGAAATAAACGCACACACACAAACAAATAGTTACCTACATCCATCCCCTAACTTTCTGTCTTGAGCATTATAAATTCCCTATCTGTGCATAACTTCTTGATAAGAATGAAAATCTTTATTCTTTACCTGTGTACAATCAATTCTTTATATAGATTATGGTATACAGTAAGGTCTAGATAAATGTATAATGAAAAGAAATGGGAACTCATACCCCTAGGTCAGCCCCTAAACAAAACTTTATCCAGCTTCTCCTACATTCTTATTCTATTCCTGACCACGTCCAGTTCATTTTTTCTGACTTGAGGTAAAATGTTTCCTTTTCTGGGAAATCTTTCCTATACCCCTAATCAGATTAGGCATTCCTGCCATTTGCTTCAAAACACTGCCTACCTCCCTCATTTGTAACTACTTGTGGAACCAGAGCAGTTACAGTTTAAACTACACAAGACTATCTGAGACTCATTCAGTGCACAGCCTCCAAAGTACAGGTATGGCCCTTCTTGTCCATCACTCACTTGGTTTTCAGATTCTCTCCCTTGGATGTGTAGGTGTCCTGGTATATAATGTATGTTTGGGAGACGGGATATTTAATAGGATTGAGGGTATACTAAAGGCACAAGCAATGGAAGGTCACATGGCAGAGGGAGAAAGGGAGAGAGAGAGAAACTCAGCTTCAATTTTTAACTATCTAGAATCTTGTGATCGAATGTCTGATATTTTAATATCAGGATATTTTGAGTCATTTCAAAAAACAGTTTGATTATACTTATATAAGGAGGATGATTGTTTGGAATCTTTCAAGATGTTATCCTGGCCCTCAGGTGGGTGTGTACCCAGAGGATTTGGATAAAGGCCCAGCCAAGTCTTCTAGACTACTGCCCACATATACACTTGGGACTCCTAGCTAAAGTAATGAGTCTAGTTCCAAGGGTCCGACATTCCGAGGAACACAGTATAGAGCCTTGACCATTGGAGCTCTGAATCTTCCCTGAATTACTCCCAGGAAACTGAAACAGGGCCCACTGCCTGTGGACTCATACTCTTTTATTCTTCCCCAATATTTGAAAATGTTCTCTTCCATCTTCTCTTCCCCACTACAGAGGTATGATCCTCTCTGCTTTCCCCTCTGGGGTACTTGGCATAATTTCCTCCTTAAAATTAAACCTCCAAAAGCCTGGGAGAGAAAAATAAAGAGAATGAAAGACAGTAACTGTCATTAAATTAGATTCTTCTCTGCAAGAAAAAAGAAAACCCAGATTAATATCTCAATAAATTATCCTGACTTAGTGTGCAAGAAACAAACATAGTTGCTCTGAAATATAATAGCAAGATGGAGCTTATAAAAGTCAGACAAGGCCTACCTGAAGACTGAACAAGGCAAAGAAGCCACCTATGAACAGAGCAGGGCTGGGGAGCACTTCTGGCACGGAAACTACTAGGTGGAAAGGCCTGCAGGTGGACCAGTGCCTCGAGGGCTTCCAGAAGGAAAGACTAGTTTGAATAAAGCTTAGGAGATGGTGCACAGAATGTTAGAAAAACCAAGTTGGAGAGACAAAAACAGGAAATCTTTCCAAATGTTAATCATTTATGGTACCCATCTGGTAATGTCTCATGTAATCCTCGCAACTGGCTTTTATTAAGAATCGTCTTTGTAACTACCACAAAGTCATAATTTCTGCCTTCAAGCTGTACGTATTCTGGAGAAGAGATGCAATGAAATACGTAGTAACAACGTTGCGTTGAAGGTAAATGACAGAAGCACAGGGAGTGAATAAAATATAGATGAAGGGTATGAATCCAGACCAGGGAAGACCAAGGAGACTTTCTAGAGGCAGTGCAGTTGGGATGAATCTTAGGGACCGTTTCAGGCAAAGAGGGCAGGACATCTTGTTTCATGAGATTCACATGTACAAGGGATCAAGGGATGAGGGTTCCTTCTGCACTTAAGAAACACTGGAAGGTCTCTCACAGATATCAGTAGTATTGTTCCTTCAGATTCAGTTAATTCATGACTTGGTATAGCATAAACTCTGGGATCAGTCCTGGAACAGTTGGAGTCCTGAAGCTTCCATTTACTAGCTTATTGACAATGGCAGTTTCCTTAACTCCTGTGTCTTATTTCTTCATCTATGAAATGGGGACAATAACCAACCTCCTAACATCATTGCTATGATGAAATTCGAAAATCAAGATAAGGAACTGGCAAATGAATATATCATACCATGAATTACCTATGCTTAAAAATAGTCATAAGCACATTCTAAAATATTATTTGTTTTTCTTTATTTCTTTTTAAATCATCATACTCCAATCTTATATTGCAGCATATCATGGCATAAGGTTGGGAATGTTTACCTCTTTAATCACCACCATATATTTTAGTGCCTAAGATAGTAGGAGCTCAATAACATCTGTTGGACCAATCAATAAGTTAGCTGATTCAAGAAATACCAACTTGTATCCGGAGAAGAAAAAAGGAAGAAACAGTTGTTCTTAGCTAGTATCCTTACATAACATACCTGCAATGTATTGGACTCAACAATTAATGACTTACATGTCTAGGTAATAGAAGTGTATTAGTCTGTTCTCACACTGTTATAAAGGACTGCCCATGGTGGCACATGCCGGTGGAAGAATCCACACTTGGAGCTTTCCTCTACTTGTCAGACCCATGGTGAATTTTTTCATCTCAGTTTGCTACATGTTTATGTGCAATTATAAAATTATGTGTAAATTATAAAGGAAAGAGGTTTAGTTGACTCACATGGCTGGGGAAGTGTTAGGAAACGTACAATCATGGCAGAAGGGAAAGCAAATACGTCTTTCACATGATGACAGGAGAGAGAAGTACTGAGCAAAAGGGGAAAAAGCTCCTTATAAAACCATCAGCTCTCATGAAAATTCACTCACTATCACGAGAAGAGCATGAGGGTAACCGCCCCCATGATTCAGTTACCTTCCACCAGGTCCCTCCCATGACATGTGGGGATTATGGGAACTATAATTCAAGATGAGATGTGGGTGGGGACACGGCCAAACCATATCAAGAAGCAAGGTTTAGTTTAAAAAGTAATATTTGAGTATCCGTGTTTTTATATCCTTAAACAGTCAGATTTAAAAGTCTATCCTAGGCCAGGCATGGTGGCTCACACCTGTAATCCCAGCACTTTGGGAGGCTGAGGCAGGCAGATCACCTGAGGTTGGGAGTTTGAGACCAACCTGACCAACGTGGAGAAACCCTGTCTCTACTAAAAATACAAAAAAAAATTAGCTGGACATGGTGGCACATGCCTGTAATCCCAGCTACTCAGAAGGCTGAGGCAGGAGAATCACTTGAATCCGGGAGGCGGAGGTGACCATAAGCCAAGATCACGCCATTGCACTCCAGCCTGGGCAACAAGAGCAAAACTCCGTCTCAAAAAAAGAAAAAAAAAAAAATTCCTAAAGCTATTGCACTACTCCAGCATGAAACCAGCTCTCCCAGAACCTAGTCACAACTTCATCTTGTTAAGACCTTTTTGGATTTCTCACCTGTAAGATATATTCATTATTTCTTCACCATGGAAAATTACCAATGAGGCTCATTAATGTTCTAGCCTCCAGCCTGACCTCCTTTCCTGAGATTCATGAGGATGCTGTATGAATGCAGCAGACAGAGAAAACAGTTCACTGGAGGTCTTGTTTGGGGTAACCCTCTGCTCCATTTGCATGAGTTACTGTGAGATTTCTTTGCCTTTTTGTTTCTTTTGTTAACATTTTTTTCTAACCCTAAAAAAAAAAAAAAAAAAGATAGATTTCAAATCAAAAAGGCTCCATACCTATACTAGTATGTGTTTTCTATTGAATATATTTTGGCTTTATGTTTCTCAAGAAAATAAAAACCCTTGAGTACCCTAGGCAAGCTCCATTTATAGTTGTGAAGTGGGCAAAGTTTACCTCTGACTTTCCTCCCATTATGTCTGCAGCCCTCACTCATACGCTGTGGGCTCCTCAGACCCTGACTCTAACTCTAGCTGCTCGAGTTCTCTTTCACCAATTCCAGCATAGGTTTGCTGTCCCCACTCACCAGCCTATTCTTTACATCCCTGTCCTTCTCACTCATTTGTTCATGTATTCATTCTACAAATCTTTATTGAGAACCTAGTATGTGCCAGACGCTGTGCTAGATGTTTAGGATAAAACAGTAAGCAAACATACCCCTACTCTAGAGGAATTGCATTTGGTAAGGGATATACACAGAAAGCAAATAAATAAAATAATTATAAACTGTGGTAATGCTCTGAAGAAACATACAAGGAGGCAAGAGTGAAAATAATAGAAGGGCGCTTCAAGGAAGTCAGATAAACCTTTTTGAAATCCAAAGGATGGTAAAAGGCCAGCCATGAATACTGGAGCCAGTCAGTTTCAAACTTCCTATTAATTTTAATGAATACTTTTATACTAAAATCGTGCTCTTGAAATGATTTAAGAGTGTTGGCTTGGGAGTCATAAAAGGCAGTATTCATATGTAGGTTCTGATGTTAGCTATATCTCCCTTTAAAATGAGCATATTAATAGCTAGCCCAAAGGAGGGAGTTAATTAAATGAGAAATGAATATATAGCACCTTTAACCAATAAGTGCCTATTTTATTAGCTATTATGTAAAAACTAGTCAGAAACATATTGACTTAAAACAGATGCTGACGTGTGTACTGGTCAGCTGAAGATAGAATGGCCTAGACCAGACATGCTGCTTGAGCTCTGGTATTCTGCATTTCTGTCATTATGGAGTCAAGACTGAAGGGACAGCAGCTTCCTTGGGAAAGTATGGCCATGTAAGAGATCAAGGACAATTATGCAATCACATTTCACATCTTTTAACGTTCCTCTGGCCAAATCAAGGGCACAAAGCTGAGCCCAAAGTCAAGGGATTATATCCTGCCCACCATGAGTCTTAAGCAAATCACATGCCAACCCCAGTATGTAAATATTTTTGAACATAATTTAACCTACCACAATTACTGTGGTTGATAATAACCTAATATGTTTACCTTACTCAGGAATGTTTACATTTTCATGAGACTGTTAACAGAGAAACAAATAAGTGGAGTCTACAGCAAATGATTACTATAGAGTAAGAAATAGTTGTTTTATTCAATAATTCACTGACCATGTCTCCGTAATCTATTAATTTTATACATTTTAAAATTAGTACCCTGTTGGATTTGTCCCAGAAGGTCACAGTTGTATTTTCCTTTTAGAATCATTATTATAGAACCACTGAGATTAAAACATTTTTCACTGGTTGATTCTAATGTAGACTTAATTTTTCAAAAGTGACTTATATGTGTATAGACTAACAAAAACAGAGTACTAGAGCAACAGTCTATTTAATTTTGCTTAGGAACCACATCAAGACCTGATTGATCAAGAAGCCTGTGTGCAATCCTTCCATGTAATTTCAGGCCAACCACTCAGACTCATTATTTTACAGAAGAGGAAAAGAAAAAAATGGAGAATCATCCACATAGATAATAATCATCAGGAGCTGAGACATTCTCCTACTCTCCCTGGGGGTACAGATACTAAAATACATTATAGCCTAATTCCTGATGAAATCAATCCACCCAAATTGCCGTATATTGGTGCCAAGAGAGTTCAGGGAGAATGGTTTCCTGCATGCCAAAATCCAAGCCTGAGAGTAGCTTTCTGCGGCTCCCTTCATGGTGCACTAGAGCTTCGGAATCACAGAGCTGAAAGGTTGTCTGGAGACAAAACAATTACCCCTCCCATAGTGTGCTTGCTTTTACGAAAGAGCAAGTAGGGGCTAAAGTGAACAAAATTGCCAAAGATCATATCTGAGTTTCCATTCACAGGACTTTGAGGGCCTGTTTATCCCAGGGATGGAAATTAACTTGACTTTATAAGGTACTAAGTTGGAATCATTTTATGTTTGATCTCAATAAAAATGCTGTTAATTTTCATTATTCTTCAACCATGAGAGTGAGGGGAAAAATCAGCATCATGCTGTTTAATTATGCTCAAGGAAAAATCTCTGACTCCATGTCTCTTCCCCACCATCCCTGTTCTAGAGATGCTTTAAATATACAAAGCAAAAGTTCTTTTATATTGAGGAGACAAAGACAACATCAAAAAGGACATTTTTGGAATATCTGAGTTTTTAATAGCCATTTTCTGAGAGAACGAATTGGTAATTTGTTTTGGTCCATTGCCATATTTTGTTATTTTTGTTTTTCCAGATCAGAAGATACATACTTGAGTTTTTGTGTTAACCTGAAACATACACCTAATAAGGTTAAGGCAAATTTGTGAGTATAACAAATTAGTGTGTGTGTTTGTTACAGGTATCTGGTAAAGTTAGGAAGTCTAGCCAGAAATGAAACTGCAGAAATTGCCTGTCACTAAATGAGGAAAAGGCTCATTTCAAGCTCATCTCAAGCAGTTTGAATTGTCTCCCCAGGACACTGTGAAGCTACTGTGTAAGAAGTCTAGAAAATTCCTCAAATGATAATGGAATGGGTATATAATATGAAGTCACTGTGAGTTGAACTAAGATGTTTGTTATGACCTCAGAAAGCTGTTGCATGGGATAAAAATGGATTTAAAAGAACTCTTGGAGAGAGAGGCTCCTAATAGGAGGAGACAGCTGGGAATAATGACAGCCAGCTGTGAGGCCCCACGCCTACCCTGTTAAGGCAATTAGACCCTATACCCACACTAGGATCTTAGATCACCAATTCTTCCTCTTATGAAGTAAGTGCCACAACCACTACTTACCATTGTTGGGAGAGTTAAATGAAACAGTACCTTAATGTACAAAACCATGTTTTGTAATCTGTCATATGCTAATCCATCAGTAAAACCTGTCAGCTCTACTTTCAGATCCAGAATCTGACCACTTTTCACCACTTGTGTAGTCCTCATGTTGGTCCAAGCCACCTTCAACTGTGACTGGAGTTTTACAATTACCTCCTTAGAGGCTTTCTGCTTCTACTCTTGCCCGGACCTCCAACTCCCTTCAGCCTATTCTTTACAGTGTGACTGGAGAGACACTTTTAAAACATTTGTCAGAACCTGTCACTCCTCCACTCAAAAACCTACCATTGGCTTCCCACTCTCACTCAGAATAAAAGCCAAAGTCTTTATATTAGTGTTCTGGCCACCTCAGAGCCTCCACTATTCAGATTTTATCTTCTTCATGGGCTTTCATCCTGTTCACCAAACAATTCAAATATGTTCTGGTCTTTGTGACATTGCACTTGCTGCTCCCTCTGCCTGGAATTATATTCTTACAGATATCTTCATTCTCTCCCCCGTTACCTCCTCATTGGACACTGTACTATGGTTTTTCATTTAAAATTAATCACCAGTGTGGCAGTATTGAGAGGTGGAGCCTTTAAAAGGTAGTTGGATCATGAGGGCTCTGTCCTCATGAATAGATTAATCAATATATGGATTAATGGATTAAGGAGTTAATTGATTAATGGATTATCATGGGAGTGGAACTGGAGGCTTTATATGAAAAGGTAAAGAGACCTAAGCTAGCATGCTAGCACAGTCAGCCCCCTTGGTGTGTGATACCTTGAGCCACCTTGGGACTCTGTAGAGAGTCCCCACCAGCAAGAAGGCTCTCATGAGATGTGGCCACTTGATCTTGGACTTCTCAGCTTCCAAACCTATAAGAAATAAGTTCCTTTTATTTATAAATTACCCAATTTTATGTATTCTGCTATAAGCAACAGAAAAACCAATTAAGATAGAACATTGGTACCAGAAGTGGGGTTTTGATAACAAATATCTGAAGATGTAGAAGTGGCTTCGGAACTGGGCAATGAGCAGAGGCTGAAAGAATTTGGAGGAGCAGGCTAGAAAAGGCCTAGATTATCGTGAGGGCTTAGACAAGACTGGGGAAAGTTTGAAACTTCTTAGATATTTGTTAAGTGGTCATGACTAGAATGCTGATAGAAATATGGACAGTAACAGCCATTCTAAGGAGGTTTCAGATGGAAGTGAAGAACAAGATATTGAAAACTGGAGCAAAGGCTATCCTTGATGTAAACTGGCAAATAAATTGGTTGAACTGTGTCCAAAGGAATAACTTAAAGGCAGAGCTTGTACTTAAAATGGAAGCAAAGTGGAAAGATTTGGCAAACTAAGCCTTGCCACATGAAGTGTGAAAAAGTATGTTCAGGAGAGGAAACTAAGGGTGTATGTAGTCCAGTGACTATTTGCTACAACAGAAGAAATACCACAAAGGCATTTCAGAAATCTTTGAGGCTGCCCCTCCTAGCATTAAGCCCAGAGGTCTATGGGGAGCAGAATGAGTTCAAGAAACAGGCCTGGAGTGCTCTCAATGACCTCACTGTCCAAGATCATCTTGAGACCCTTCTCACTGAAACCCAGCACAGTGCTCTGTGGCCATCCCAGCTGTGGTTCAAGGGGCCCCAGGTACAGCTCCAGAAAGCACAAATTATGAACCTTGATAATGTACATGTAGTCCCAAGTCTGCAGGCTTACAGAAAGCAAGAGCTATGGAGGTGTGGCAGCCTCCACCCAGATTTCAAAATATCATGGAAAGCCTGGGGTCCCAGGCAGACATGTTGCAGAAGCAAAGCCACTGAAGAGAGCCCCTACTAGAGTAATGCCAAGCAGAAATGTGGGGCTGAAGCTGCCATATAGTCCTAACCTGGGCAGTTCCTAGCAGAGCTGTGGAAATGAGGCCATTGCCGAGTCCCCACTAGGGCAATGCCTAGTACAGCTATAGGAGTGGGACTGCGACTGGGACCCCAAATCTGTGAACTCATAGGCAGCATGCAATGCCTGCCTAGGAAAATTTCAGGTGCTTAACTCTAGCTCATGGAATCAGTCATGTGGGCTTCACTTAGCAAAGCCATAATAGCTGTGCTGCCAGAGGCCCTGGGGGCACAACACCAACACCAATATGTCCAGGAGATGGCACATAAAGTAAAAAATGATTATTCTCTAGCTTTAAATGTAATGCCTGCCCTGCTGGGGTTTGGACTTGCTTGGATATGTTCCCTTTTCTGTTGTCCTATGTCTCTCCTTTTGAATGGGTATGTCTTACCTCTTGCCTGTATACCACCATTGTATCTTGAAAGTTGATAATATTTTTTGTAATGTTTGGGCTCACAGATGGGACTCTGGATTTTGGACTTTTGAGTTGGTGCTGGAATGAATTAAAACTCTATCACTATGGCAATAGAATGAATGTATTTGTATATGAGAAAATTTTGAGTTTTGAGGGGCTAGGAGCAGGATGCTATGATTTAAATGTCCTCCTCAAAACTCATGTTGAAAGTTAATCCCCAATATGGCAGTATTGAGAGGTGGGGCCTTTAAGAGGTGGTTGGATCATGAGGACTCTGCCCTCATGAGTGGATTAAATCATTCATGAATTAATGAATCAATGGGTTGATGGAGTAATGGGTTATCATGGGAGTGGAACTGGAGTCTTTATAAGAAAAGGTAGAGTCCTGAGTTAGAATGTTAGCACACTTATCCGCCTTACCATGAAATGTCCTGTGAGGCCTTGGGTCTCTGTAGAGTCCCCTCCATCAAGAAGGCTCTCACAAGATGTGACCCCTTGATGTTAGACTTCTCAGTCTCCATAACTATAAGAAATAAGTTCTTTTTATTTATAAAATACTGTTTCAGGTATTCTGTTTTAAGCAACAGAAAACAAACTGAGACAGACCTTAACAGTAAGACTTTATCAGATCAGTCTATATAAAATAAAGGAATTCTTTCATATAGTTACCTAATGCAATTCTCAAATGTCTATTATGATGCTAACTTGAAGTTGGCTTTTGTTTATTCTGTCTTTTCAGATCTTCTTACTAGAAAAGTAACTTTGTATTAGGAAGTCCTAGATTACAGTATTCAATTTACATCTCTGAATTCCTGTCTAGCTCTATTATTTTGATATTCTTTAGCATCTCTTCATATTACATCTGTACAGTGCTATACTTTCAGAATTTCCTCATGCAAAAGAATTGTGGGTATGCGCTGTGCACCCCCTGACAGCCTCATCCTTTTTTTTTTTTTTTTTTTTTAGCTCAGTCTCAGCTGATTGTTTTGAAATATCCAGTTATCTGCAGATTAATATGATCCTCTTATGGAACTAATGAAGGTCAACCAGGCAGGAGACCCACAGTCTTCATAAAATAATAATAATAATAAATTCCACACTTCTCATGCCTTTTATTTTACTTTTCTCTGTTACATGTGTCACATCTGGTACACTGTATATTTGCTGCTTTATTTATTGCTCATCTTCCTCTTCTAAGATACAGGCCAGGAAAAGAACTCTGCTTTGTTCACTGAAGCATCTCTATTGCATGGGACAGCAAATGGAATAAATACTCCATAAATATTTGTTAAAAATATTTTAAGTAAATGGATAAATATAAACTATGAATGGAAATTTTCAGGAAGTCTTTATAATAGCAATTTGATTTTATAAGCCTTTATATGTAACATCCTACCCCTTTAAAAGTACCTGTCTCCTCTTCTGTTTTATCTTTTCTTTGCAATTGATTTGGAGATCAATTGAAGGGGAAATTAAAGTGCACACACACAAACACACACTCCCAGAGACACAGAACAAGATCATCATTTTCATCTACCAGTTATAGGATGCTAAAAATATAACAAGCACTGGCCGGGCATGGTGGCTTATGCTTGTAATCCCAGCACTTTGGGAGTCCAAGGCAGGTGGATGACAAGGTCAGGAGATCAAGACCATCCTGGCTAACAAGGTGAAACCCCGTCTCTACTAAAAATACAAAAATATATATATATATATTAGCCGGGCGTTGTGGTGGGCACCAGTAGTCCCAGCTACTTGGGAGGCTGAGACAGGAGAATGGCATGAACCAGGGAGGTGGAGCTTTCAGTGAGCCGAGATCATGCCACTACACTCCAGCCTGGACTACAGAGTGAGACTCAGTCTCAAAAAAATAAAAATAAAAATAAAAAAATCACGCACTCTGCTGACCATTTTACATGGATGCTCCCACTGTCTCTCTAGTAAAAACAGTGAATAACTTTCCCAAGGGTTCCACAGATAACAGATTTGAAAGAGGCAGTCAGATCCTACAATGAGGCTTTTAACTGACATGGCATCTACCTTAGTCTTCATCAGTCTTGCAATTTCCTCTTGCATATATAGCAATAACCCAGTGCATTTGTTTTCATGATGGTGTAATATGTGTCACTGTGATAACTCACAGTGAGCTATGGAATCATTAGCAGTTAGGGCTTCCCATATATGTTGTTTGTTCTGTTAGATTTGGAGAAAATGATAGGATTTAACAGCATATACTATATTTAACCAGGAAGCAGAAAATTAATAATCTTGGAATTCAGTAAAACTATGATCAAAATATCATTTAACTAATTAATTCTTGTGCTAGAATTATATTTGTCAGCCATCTGTCATTGGGGAAAAGATAAAGGCTTTCTATGGACTGAAGAGAAGACTGAGAGGCAACTGTGTTACGAAAGTTAGAGAGTTCCTCAGTCAGAAATGAGAGATTACTTGAGCATGAGAATGGGGAAAGAGCAGAGACTGAGGCAGGAGATGCAAATGTGGCACTATGGCAGGAGAGGAGAATAAAGGAAGAAGGAAGATTTCAGAGAGGTTTTTGAAGAGATATAACCAATAAAATGTTCTGAGTTAATGGCTGGGGGAGAGAAGTGGTGAAAAAATGGGAAGCAACTCAGTGTCCCAAGAGGTTTCTACTTGTGTCTGGATGGGCGGTTGGATAGTATCTTTCGTTGAGCTGAAGCAGAGCCTATCTAGTAACGTCAGTTTCATTGATGTTAACTAGTTATTTATGAGTTAATAATCTAGTTATAAGTTCACCATGCTGTACTATCCTGAAAATTTTGGTTTATTCACATAAATATTATTAAAATATCTGCCAAATGTTAACTGAAATCTAGGTAGCTTTTGTCTACTCATTCCTCTTACCTACCAGTCTTATAACTGGAAATAGCTACTTTATAGCATAGCAATATAGTATCATACAAGAAAATGTAATGTATAATATAATATATAATAATCCCTGTTATTACTAGCTAACCAGTATTGAGCACTTACTATGTGCTACACACATTGTCTATTTCTAGCCTCACAACAAATGTATGAGTTAGATGGGATTGAAGTAAGGCTTTGAATGGCTAAGAAACTTATCAAGTTCATGTGTAAGTAGAAGCCAAGATTTAAACTAATGTTATTTGAATCTAGACTCCAAACCCCTAACAACTAAAGTATCTTGCCTTTGGATTTGCTTTTTTTACTGTCTCCCAAATCATTTGTTAAATTATAAGAGACTTTTCAACATCTATAACAATTTTTCATGTGATTTCCACTAATTATACTTGCTTTAATATATGTGCAGACAGAATACCATTTTTAAATACATGAAAATCAAACACATTCATTTAATGCATTAAAATAAATTGGAATTATAAGGATTAGCAGCTTAATAAAATAAGAATATTTCTTTTTATTCTCCTCTAAATTTCTTATTTTTCTTATCACTTTTTGTGATGGAAATTCCCACGCTTAAATATTTGCCTTGATACACATAATTAAATTCAGAACAATTCAACTTTAAATGGCTAAATCTTGCCAATACTAAACTTAATGCATAAACTTTTGGGGTGGACTAAAATGGCATATAATTTTTGAATATCATTACTGAAACTCCACTGTCTGTTGTCTGAGCCTACTGTGCTAATTTGATAGATTTTTAAAAGAAAAAGCTCTTTGATTTGGAAAGACACAGCAAAAAATTGACAGGCATGAATTTGGCATTTTGTCACTCAAGTGAATATGATAATGATGGTATCATTAGGCAAAATAATAATGTGACAGTTTCATATAATGAAGGAACACTTCTGTGCCAGAGAATTTAAATGTCGAGCACCTGGATGCCCAGATGTTTACCAGTTTCAGTCACGCAAAACCCTCTACTAACCTGTGCTCCCTGAATGATAATTTTGAAGACGTTGGGTAGTTATAGAGCAGAGACCAAAAGATATAATCATTGCTGGTGTAGGGGGAGGTACCATTCCCTTGTTCATTTGTTAAATTAACCTGTATTTACTCAATTAGCGTAGCATAATTTGGATTACTGTAGAAAAACAGGAAATGGGGTTGTGACTTTTATCCTCAGATACTTTTTAAGTATTCCTTTGGAAATGAGGCTTTCATCTCTTATCCCTATGTATTCAGATGTAAATAGGTGAGAGAGAGAGAGAGAGAGACAGAGAGAGAGAGAGATGGATTGAAAGCATTTTCCTATTGGGATTGGATCCTCCCCCTCCCCAATTTAGAAACAATCCCATTCTCCCCCTATTGTCTCTTGATTACAAGTTTACAGAAGCCTCAAGATTTTTATGGAAGCCAAGTTCCTGAGTGTCTGGTGTTTATTCACCCACTTACTGTGATTCAAAGGTGTCTTGGCACATGGTGGAACAGGTGAAGTAAGCTTCCTCCTTCCTTGTCCTTAGAAGGACAACGTCCTGCCTTATTTTTATTTAAGAGGTACGATATAATAACTAAGCAATTTTGACCTGTTGAGAATCAGCTTTGCTCAGGCAGTGGTGAGTCGTTTTTGTTCAGTTCTTCAAAGCAATCACGTGGCACACACCTGATTACTGACAGTAAGCATGTGTGGAACCAACTTCTGCCCTTTACAGATTGACCTTCTCACATAGAGAGTTGTAAATTCCAGTTCTCTAAAAGATTCATGTAAATTCAGAAGACCATTAAGTAATCCTGATGGTAACAAATCATTTCATTGATCATGCACGCAGCAGTGGTTCAGTCTTGGCTGCCCCTAAAGATCACTTGGAGAGCCACAAGAGCAAGGATTACCGGGTCCTTCCTCCAAAGATTCTGCTTTAATTGGTCTGGGTTATGTCCCAGGATTCAGCATATTTCAAAGCTCCTAGGTGATTCTGATGTGCTGCCAAAATTGAGCTTTTCTGGTGAAGAGGCTTAGAAACAACTCAGTCAACAGGTGCTCAGTATTTGAATTATGTTCTGGACATTGGTTGTTATTTTCCACATGTATACTGACTTCACTAAGTTAATTACTTATTTAAAATTCTCAGAGCACAGCAAAGCACTCTCTGTGAATATCAATTTGTTGAGGAGTCCTGCTGTAGGGCAAAATATTTGATTTTTGTTTATGTTTTAAAAAATCAATCTAAGCTTATTTGAAAGACATTTAGAAAGGACATCCAAGTTTTCTCTCTTAGGACTACTTTCTACTATTGTCATTTGTAAAAGTAAAAAAAAAAAAACCACACACACACACACAAAACTATTTTTTTCTGGCTATTAGGTAGAATAATTTTAATGTATAAAAATTATAGATGTTACCAATTGGTTTCATGTTCTTAATACAGTGAGAAAAGGTGACCTATCTACTTCAATTAGGTTCCTTATCATCCTAGAAGTTGGGCCTGAAACTGTGACGTTCAAGGGAATAAAAAGACAAACAAGCAGTCCTGGCTTCATATAGAAGTCAAGGAATTTCTAGATGTAAATGAAGAATTTGTTTAAAGAAAATTTCACACTTCATATATAGGCATTCCCATCTTAAAAATGAAAATTATATTTGAATGATAAATGTTAGCATTTGATGTAGAAATGTCACTTGAATTCAGAAAACTTGGCATCTGATATTTGTAGCCAGATGTCTAGGTCAAAGTATCTTGTTGTATTATCTCAATATCTGGATCCTTTCCTGATTCAAAGAATTAAAACTCTGAAATAAATTGAAAACCAATGCATGTAATGTGTTTTGCTTAAGTGAACAACATCTTATATGTTTTTCAGATTTTCTTAGGTTTAAGATTGCATCATTTCAATGTTTTTGTTTTGTTTTGTTTTGTTTTTTGAGACTGAGTCTTGCTCTGTCACCCAAGCTGGAGTGCAGTGGCATGATCTCGGCTCACTGGAAGTTCTGCCTCCAGGGTTCACGCCATTCTCCTGCCTCAGCCTCCCAAGTAGCTGGGATTATAGGTGCCCACCACCACGCCTGGCTAAGTTTTTGTATTTTTAGTAGAGACGGGGTTTCACCTTGTTAGCCAGGATGGTCTCGGTCTCCTGACCTTGTGATCCGCCCACCTTGGCCTCCCAAAGTGCTGGGATTACAGGCGTGAGCCACCATGCCCAGTCACATCC
Organism: Piliocolobus tephrosceles; assembly: GCF_002776525.5. NCBI lineage: Eukaryota > Metazoa > Chordata > Mammalia > Primates > Cercopithecidae > Piliocolobus > Piliocolobus tephrosceles. The sequence continues at coordinate 112,513,178 of NC_045441.1, forward strand.
TTTCAAATTTTTAAGCCCAGGATAAATTAATTCAAGATTCATTTGTAAATCATCCTATGATCTTTCCAAGTTTTTCTAGAAAAATTCACAAGTTATAGGTGTACATGACTGAGCCTAGAAAAGGCAGAGATGTACCTCAACCTGTCCTGCCTAAGAGGTCACTCCAGAGTTAGAGGCCAGTACTTAGGACAGTAGGAGAAAGGAAATCCTGAGAGACTGAGTAACGAGGAAATTGAGCTTCCCTCAGCTTTGTCTGGGACCTGATTTTAAGCTTCTGATACTAAGGCCAGACAAACAGTCTTGGTTCAAATGTGGCCAAGATTAGAAAGCCCCGTATCTCTACACTATATCTACCTCTTCTATGGGTCATTTGCCTCGTGTTACTGTGACTTATATCAGCTTATAGCTCTCCTATTAGATTACTTAAATAACCTGAATATTATGCCAACATACTGTCATAACCCTTTCCTTTACTATATGAACCAAATGTTCTGCCTCCGAAGTATATCCTGATTCCCTCCCCTTCTTTCCAATTCCACTGCTACCGTCTCAGTGGAAATACTGCATTCAATGAGTCAGATAAGGAGCTGCTCCGACAAAGCTTACATTCTAGTGGAAGGACACAGACTTTCCTTTAAGCCCTTTGCAATATTTCTGAGGGATAATCAGGCTAGGTATTACATCCATCTGATGATATACAGCTCTGAATTATCGTTTCCTCTAAATCCTCTCTGACACAGCATCCTTCCTCATGATCTCCTCTTGTCCGCTCTTGCCACCCTCTTGCCTCCACTCAGTCTATTTTTAACACAGTAGTTAGGTAATCCTTGCTCTTCGATCACATTGTTTCTCCTCTTAATTACGTCCATTCTCTTCTCTTAGAATAAAACCCAAGCTCTTCACCACAACCCTTCTCCCTAGCCTGACTCGATATCTTTTCTTCCACCTCTAGGCTTCATTTCAATGTCTCAAACTTGCTAAACTTGTAGCGATCTCAAGAGCCTTTGAACTTGCCTTTCCTTATGCTTGGAAATTGACTTTTGTCCATGTATTCCACATATCAGTGCATGTTATCTATTACTGTGTGACAAATTATTCAAAATCTAATAGTGTGACATAATAAATTTTATTTTGTATTTTGGCAGGGGTGGGTATCAGAAATTTGGGAACAACTTTGTTGAGTGATTCTGGCTTGAGGTCTCTCATGAAGGCGAAGTCAAGATGTCAGTGAGGGTTGCAGGCATCTGAAGGCTTGACTGGGGCTGAAAGATCTACCTCTAAGATGGATCACATATGCAGCTGTCGGCTGGAGGCTTCAGTTTTGTTCGATTTTGGCAAAAGGTCTTAGTTTCTCACTGCAAGTCTTCTCCTCAAAGTTGTCTGAGCGTCTTCCCAACATGACAGCTAAGTGTCCCCCAGAGTGAATAATCAGAGTTAGACAAGAAGCCACAATGCCTTTTATGACCTAGTCATGCTTTCACTATAGTCTCTTCATTAGAAGTGAATTAGGAAGTCCTTCCCACACTAAAAGGAAGAGAATTAGTTTCTATCTTTTGGAGGGAGGAATGTAGAAGAATTTATGAACATATTTAAACATTATCACAATTATTGAAATTTAAACTTAAGTTTAGGAAGGAGGAAGCTTAGATGTACTTTACTTGATCACATTAAATAAAAAGCTTTCCTAATCACATTCTATTTATCTCTGCTTTTTTTTTTTTCCACTTTGAACCATGTGTCATTCTCTTAAATTATCTTGTTTATTTCTCATCTGTCTCCTCCCACTAGAATGCAAGATTTATGAGAGCAGCTCCTTATCTGCTTCATTCAGTGCAGTATTTCCAGTGCCTGGGAACATGCCTGGCACAGAGTGGTGCCCAGTAAATATTTCTTGTAAGAATGAAACTGACTGTATTCCTCATTTCACTGACATGAAGAGTCTAGTGCCCTTTGCAATATTTCTGAGGGATAATGAAGCTGGGTATTACATCCATCTGGTGATTTGCAGCTCTGAATCATTGCTTCCTCTAAATGCTCTCTCCTGACTCACTCCCTCTCCTCTTTAGATGTCTCTCACTTCTCCCCACTGTTCTGCTCCAACTGCAGATACCATTATTGCTCCTGCTTTATCCAAAGCACCATTAATGTAAATTGTGAGCAATGCATTTAACTGAAAGTTTGGGAATTTGCAGTGGGAAAACACAGAATTGGTAATTGCTAAAAATTACAAATCAGCCTTCACATGTCTATTTTTTTTGCGGGGGGGAGGGCTTATCATCATGGTTTTATTTTTATTTTTTTAAATTTTAAGTTCTGGGATACTTGTGCAGGATGTCCTGGTTTGTTATATAGGTAAACTTGTGCCATGGTGGTTTGCTGCACCGATCAACCCATCACCTAGGTATTAAGCCCCACATGCATTAGCTGTTTATCCTGATGCTCTCCCTCCCCTGCCCCCACAACAGGCCCGAGTGTGTGTTGCTCCCCTCCCTGTGTCCATGTATTCTCATTGTTCAGCTCCCACGTATGAGTAAGAACATGTCATGTTTGATTTTCTGTTCCTGTGTTAGTTTGCTGAGGATGATGACTTCCAGCTTCATCCATGACCTTGCAATGGACATGATCTCATTCCTTTTTATGACTGCATAGTATTCCATGTTGTATGTGTACCACAGTTTCTTTATCAAGTCTATTATTGATGGGCATTTGGGTTGATTTCATGTCTTTGTTATTGTGAATAGTGCTGCAATACACAAACATGTGCATGTATCTTTATAATAGAATGATTTATATTCCTTTGGGTATATACTCAGTAGTGGGATTCCTGGGTCAAATGGTCTTTCTGGTCCTAGATCCTTGAGGAAATGCCACACTGTCTTCCACAATGGTTGAACTAATTTACATTCCCACCAACAGTGTAAAAGTATTCATTGGCCTTGACATTTCTTAAAGTTCCCTGGCCATCTCTGCCATAGGGATTTTCTCAGGGACTCCCTTCTTCCTTGGTATTGAAGACCCCACTGCCACTCTATCTTAAGGCTTTCTCTTGTCTGTTATCCTCTCTTAATTCTAGAGTCTTAAAATTTCTCCTTTCTTTAATCAGCTAAGGGAAAATAAACTATTTTCGTTACTTTATGATGTGGAAAAATCAATTCTTTATCTCAGTGACTCCAGTTCCACATTAAGACATGGGCCTATTGTCATAAAGCTACAAAGGTCCATTAAAGCTTTCTCTTAAATGGTAATTAATTCACCATTAGGCTGAATTTGTCTTTAATCAAACACTAAACTAGTTACTACTGTTAAGTGATTTTGCTGATGGAGTTAAGGCAGGTGACCTTAAAATAGGGAGAGCGTCCTGGATTATCCAGGTAGGTCCTATGTTATTACATGAGACCATACAATCAAAAAAGGAAGGTAGAAGAGTGAGAGAGAGAGAGAGAGAGAAAAAAAAAAAACGTTCATGAAGGAGAGGAGGTCAGAGAAGTTGGAAGCATAAGAAAAACTTGACCTGCCATTGCTGGCTTTGAAGATCATGGGGGCACTAACCAAGGAATATAGGTGGCCTCTGGACACTGAGAATGGCCCCTGGCAGACAGTCAGCAAGGACAGAAAGACCTGAGTCCTCCAACTGCATGGAACTGATTTCTGCCAACAACTTGAATGGGCTTGAAAAATGATTCATCTGCAGAGCTTCTAGACAGGATTGCAGTCCTGCCAACGCCTTGATTTGTGTCTTGTGAAACTCTAAACAGAGAACCAACTGAACAATGCCATGCTCAGATTTCTGATCTACAGAAACAGATAATACATGAGTGTTGTTTTAAGCTGCTATTTGCAATAATAGGACCTTATATGTATTAACTCATTAAATTTTCAAAAACTATGAAAGGTATGTTATAATTAGTTGCATCTGATAGACAAGGAAACTGAGACACAGAAATAAAAACTAACTTGACCAAGGTTATCAAGCTAACTAACATAACAAAGACTACTTATAAGTGGTAGAACCATGGTGTTGAACCTAAGAGTTTGGCTCCAAAGTCTTCCTCTTAACATGTATATTTTAACGTATATATTACACTGCCTCTCATGCAAAAGGCCAGCTGGTCATTCAAGAACTACTATCTTTCTCCCTCTTCTACTTTTTCTTTTTCTCTTCCTCCTTTCATTCTTTACTGCTAAATATTAATGCTTAAAATAAATCCAGAGACTCAGATAGCCTTTTATGCTTAGGCCATCTTGATTAGGGAAAGGAGAGTGTTCAGTATCTTCTTTTGGTTTTTCTGTTCATGTACATTTTAGAGAAATCTGAAGCAGAAAGTTATTTCTGTAAATGCCTACTTTGCCAGGTTTAACAAATAAGTAAGTCCAGCAGTTATTTCAATATCAGTGTTTTTGAAACTTGGAGACTACAGAATATTTTGCATTGTTTTTGTGCCCTAAAAAATTAATCAATATAGGCCAGGCGCAGTGGTTCACGCCTGTGATCCCAGCCCTTTGGGAGGCCGAGGCAGGCAGATCATGAGGTCAGGAGATTGAGACCATCCTGGCTAACACGGTGAAACCCCATCTCTACTAAAAATACAAAAAAATTAGCCAGGCATGGTGGCAGGCGCCTGTAATCCCAGCTACTTGGGAGGCTGAGGCAGGAGAATGGCATGAACCCAGGAGGCACAGCTTGCAATGAGCCAAGATGGCGCCACTGCACTCCAGCCTGGGTGACAGAGAAAGACTCCATCTCAACAACAACAACAACAATAAAATTAACCAATATATAGATACAGGGTGGTTGTAGAGGCAATAAAATAATGTTCTAAGCTAAACAGTATATTTCGTTTGGGTATAATTTTTAATCCTAGAATTTTAAGGAATCCAGTTTGAAAAGTACTTGTCTATACAAGGGGCTTCCATGCACTTTCAGAGTATAGGTTTGATTTCCATTGCAAACTCAGAGTCATTCGTAATGTTGGGTAATTTCAGGTTAGCATTGTCAATTTTATTATTTATTTATTTAGACAGGATCTTACTCTGTTGCCCAGGCTAGAGTGCAGTGGCACTATCATGACTCACTGCAGACTCGATCTTCTGGGCTCAAGTCACCCCCACACCTCAGCCTCCCAAGCAGCTGAGACTACAGGTGTGCTATCACACCCTGCCAATTTTCTTAATTTTTTTTTTTTTTTTTTTTGTAGAGATGGGGGTCTTACTATGTTTTTCAAGCTGATCTTGAATTCCTGGTCTCAAGTGATCCTTCCACCTTGGCCTCCCAAATTGCTAGGATTACAAGTGTGAACCATCATGCCCTGCTGGAGTTAGTGTTGTCAATTTTAAAAAGACAGACTTATCCTACATTTATATAGAAAGCATGGATATATTTTTAGAATATTACATTTGCTGCAGACAAAGCATAAAACATTGATGAAGAGAGGGATGACCCAACACTTTCATGGAAAGGTGATACCTTTGGCAAAGATGACAGTCTGTTGGATGGACTCTCTTTTTCCCTAGCAGTCAAGATTTAATGTACTCTGCCTGTGCTCTCTTGCCTAGTTTCCCACATTCCCAGCAACTTGCTACCCAAATATTTGTATTTGCAAGATGTTGAGTCAAGGTTCAGGATCCACTCTGCCTGGGCTGGCCTTCAAAAGAATTGAGCGTGAAATCATTAAATACGAATGTGGTGTGCAATTAAACTCCACAGACACATGGAATCCATAAATTTAGTAAAGGAGAATTTGAGTAAAGGAAGTTTGAACTAGGATATGACTCTTATTCTGACAGATTCCTGGTAATTTCTTCCTCACAAAACTCATCTGAAAAATCTTTAACATTAAACAATTGTCAAGAAGGCAGGATAATACCAGTCATAAAATTTATGTACCTGAAGATTGAAGGAGAGACCCACCCATCAGGCCTCACCTCAGGCTTATTCTTTTAAAATGCAGTATTTTCTCCTTTAGGTCAGACACAAATATGGCCTATAGAAATTATGCATGTATTAGTCTCCCATTTATTGTGTGTATGTATATATAAATGCAAATATTAAATATATTTTTATATACTAACAAGTGTTCCATTTATACTGTTTTATCCTCCGCAAAGCCAAGATATTTTTTAAACATAGGAGACACTTAGAGTATCTCATCTTAATTCAATTAAATGTAATGGTAAATCTACTTTTTAGCAAGTTTGATTATGAACATAAGCAGTATTAAGAGGTAATCGGTAGAAACTCATAAATAGCTAGCAGCAAGAAATAACAAGGAGGAAAAAGACTCAATTATTTTTCTCAAAACTGAACAAGGCTCATTTGGTGTAATGGTTAATAGTTCTTCCCAGATCAAGAGCTCATCTGTGTTACTGCAGCCCCAAGCCTTTGTGTTCATAACTATGTTCCAGAATTAAGAAAGCCAAATTTTGATCGATATACTCGTTTAATGTGATAGAGGATTGCACAAATATAAAAGAGATTTACATCTAAAAGATTAAAACTGTCAATCAAACTATTGCACTTTAATTACCTAAACCATTGACTTGTGTAGAAAATCTAATTCTTAGTTTTCTCTGATTTAGTGGCTTAATGCAAATTTATTGCCCTACAATTCTGCAGGTTAGAAGTCCAATACTTGTCTTACTGAGCTAAAATAAAGATGTCAGCAGAACTATGTTTCCTTCTGGGGACCCCACAGGATAATCTGCTTCCTTGCCTTTTTTAGCTTCTAGAGGCTGCCCAGTCTTTGGCTCTTGGTGCTATTCCTTCATGCTCACAACATGCAATAACAAGTCTGGTCCTTCTCATATAGCATCACTCTGACCTCTTCTGTCTCACTCTTTCACTTTTAAGATTATTTGCATTTATAGTGGTCCCACGTGAATAATCTGGGATAAACTCCCTAGGGGATTAACACCTTATTAGCAATCTCAATTCCATCTTCAACCCTAACTCCCTTCTCACACAAAACCTTCACACATCCACAGTTTCTAGGAATTAGGATGGTGACATCTTCAGTGCAAGGCAAATAGGACATTGTTCTGCTGAACACAGGTGTTATATATTCAATTAGGAACTTAACTAAAGTTTATCAAAATAATTCAAAATATGCATATGGGATATCATCAACATAATAAAATTTAATAGTCACCATACATGGTTATTGTAAAAACTGAATGGGGAAACATTTGTGAAAAATGGGAAACCATAAATTCCCTTCAAACTTAAGTGAATGTAATGAATCTATGTAGTAAAAATAAAGTTCTGAAATCCACACTGGGTTCTTGGCCAAGATCTTAGACTTGCCAAGATGCTTGCTCTAGTAGTTGGTTTCAATGATAAAAGGCTCTGCAGCAATATAACCATTGTTTTTATTGCCTATTCAAACTGTGCTCCCACTGTTATCACTCCCTTGGGAGGAGGAGACAGATGCTGATACCAGGATTAAGTCATAGAGAAATTTTTCTGATGAAAGCCCTCCAATTGAATGAGTTCACACCTAATGCCAACCCAGCAGCAGGGTGTTCATCGCAATATTTAACAACCACACCTTAGAAGCCATTATCATCTGCCCAAAGAAAAGCTTCTCATAATTTATCCTTATAGTAGAGATTTCTATCTAGTATGCAAAAGCACATATGCTGCAAGGATGCTGAAATACTGATCTCTTCAATCCCAATATGCTTTTCATATATGAGCAATTTCTATGTGGACCGAAAAAGAAGCCCTGGATAACATTGCAATGTCAGATAGGCATGTTGGTACCCTACCTTTGACCCCATTTTAGAAACCTAAGCAGCTGTCCAAGGCCTTCTGTGGCACTCCAGTAATTTCAGATAGAAACTTTGTTCTCCCCTTGTTTTTTTTTTTTTTTTTTTTCTCTTCAAAGCTGTTATATGTACCACATTCTTTTATATCAGGTGTTCTACTTGGAAACATAAAGAATGTCTTGTGCCAAGGAGCTCACTTTGATATTGATTCGGTAGATTTTCATCACCTCTGAAGAAGCATTGCAACCCCTGGGTTTGGAATCCTGAAGAAATTAGTGATGCTGGTATTTCGGTGCCAAGTGCAAACCAGGGATGAGATGTGTTTGGCTGTCTTCCTCTCTGTCATCACCTGAAGCCTGCTCTGTATATTAGGCCCATTTTTATCCACAATTTTAGATGTTCACTGACGTGAAGAATATAACATGAAATACAGAAGTTAAAAGTTGCTTATTTAACAGTCAATAAGGGCAATTTCTATTATTGTTTTTGAGGAATAGTTATTTTGAAAATCTTGCCATCAACTCCAGATTTCATTATCTCCATAAAAGAACAACTCCAAATGAGAGTCAAGTGCTTATTGAAGATATGTGATTGCTATATCTGTGTCTGCCTCCAAACCTCTGGTGAGCGGTTTGCTATTAAGAATTGTGGGATCAGCCCTCATCTAGTGTCTTGCCTTAGGATGTAAAATAGCTAACACCATCACTCCAAAAGCTCCTTTCTGCATAAAGGCGTCAAATTACAAACCAACTATATGATTACGTGGGGGCAGATGTATGTGTGCATTTATGTTTATGCATATGTATCATACATCTAGTGAACATTGGAAAAATATGAACAAAGAATTTAACAGATATTTCTTTTTAGCCCCACTTTCTCTGAGGTGGCTAAATGAAGGCATTGAAGATTATTTCATGAATGTGCATTAATATCCTCAGAAACATTTCAGGGGTGCATCTAAAAAGGCAAGGTTACATTTGGACTCATGCCCTGTTTACCTTAGCAGCAGGCAACCTACCAAACTTAAAATTGAGTTTCTTCCCTAGACTCTAACTTCTACATTTCTGTTCCCACTGCAACTGTTATGTAGAATGAGGTGTGAGACTCATTTTTTCTGCATCCTCCTGTGAAATATCATACCATGGAGAGCCCCAAATCCCTCATCATTGCTCAAATAGCATGAATGAGATTCTATACCTAAGGGAAATTACTGTGGAGGACAGGAAGTATATTATGTTCCATAGCCACTATGAAGAAGGCTTATGATATCAGGAGGGGTGACAGAGGAGTGAAAGAATGCAACTTTCACATATCAGAGACAGCAAGGGTAAGAAGTGAGGTCTGGATATCAGTGAAGGGCCAAAGTGACTCATCATGAGGCATTTTGCTTGAAGTCCCAAAAGCAGAACATAGTATTCTCATTATCAGTGTGTGGCACTCACAGTGCTTAATTTTATCTTTTGGGGGTATGAATAAAACCTCTGTTTATTATAAAAAGAGCAAAAAGAAATGCCCTCAAATTTCTAGTGTGAAAGACTGGACTTGAAAAGGAAAAATAAGTATTTAAATAACAAGGATTTACCTTGGAGATATGACTAGGTAAATTCTGTCATAAAGAATTTCACTTTATAAGCCCCTATATCAATTGTAAGACTGAGGGACCTAAAGAGTGTTCCTTAGGGTAAAAGATCTTTTAAAGTCCTCCCTTTTCCCTACATAATATCAAATTATGAAACTTAAATCACTTGAGAATTACTTTTAAGAACCTAATTTTTGTATGTCTCTTTTCTCTGAACTGCAAAATGCTTCAGTGCTCAGGACATCAGTAAACAATTTGAAATATATAGTAATCTCCTCCTACATCCTTGAGCTCTAGTGATAAGAATCAGACCCAAAAGAGAGATGCTGTCACACAAGACTGAATAGTGTTTTCCAGGCCAATTCTTGAAGAGACTCAAAAAAATCTACATTTTACAAAAACCAAGCCCACATTCAACAGATCTGCCCTGGGAGCCCTAGGGCATGGTGACACATCTTAGAGCCTAGAGTTCTGCCTTCTTATCTGGTCTCCTTTACTTATGGTGGGCTTCTGGGCTTCAGTTTGCTATTTAGTGAAGTAAATGCATGGAACTAAATGATCTCTAGATTCTCTTTTGGCTCAGAAACTCAAAGATTCTTGGACACTTAACAGTCATTTGCATCAGCCCACTCACACACTCAAGTGCACATATACACAAAGAATTTTGTTTTTGTATGGTGTCATTGGTTGGGGTAGTTTGTGATTTTACGTGAACACCCCTAGCAGCATTGAAGAGTAAGAAGTGATTGGATTAGGCCATCCATCAGCAGTTAAGAGAGCAATTTGGCAAGTCCTATCAGGTGAAACCCCACCTCTGATATTCAACGTGGGTTCTTTTCGATTTCCCTAGTGTCAGCCAGTCTGAGAAATAAAGGGAAAGAGTACAAGAGAGAGAAATTTTAAAGCTGGGTGTCCGGGGAAGACATTACATGTTGACAGGTTCCATGATGCCCCTGAGTTGTAAAACCAACAAGTTATTAGCAATTTTCAAAAGGAGAGGGAGTGTAAGAATAGGGTATGGGTCATAGAGATCACATGCTTCACAGGGTAATAAAATATCACAAAGCAAATGGAGGCAGGGCGAGATCATAGGACCACAGGATGGAACAAAATTAAAATTGGAATGAAGTTTCAGGCACATGTTGTCACTGATAACATCTTATCAGGAGACAGGGTTTGAGAGCAGACAACCAGTCTGACCAAAATTTATTAGGCGCAAATTTCCTCATCCTAATAAGCCTGGGAGCGCTACAGGAGACCGGGGCTTATTTCATCCCTTTGTCTTCAACCGTAAAAGACAGCCACCCCTAAAGCAGTCATTTTAGAGGCCTCCCCTCAGGGATGTATTCTCTTTCTCAGGGATATTCCTTGCTGAGAAAAAGAATTCAGCGATATTTCTCCTATTTGCTTTTGAAAGAAGAGAAATATGGCTCTGTTCCGCCCGACTCATCAGCAGTCAGAGTTTAAGGTTATCTCCCTTGTTCCCTGAACATTGCTGTTATCCTGTTCTTTTTTCAAGGTGCCCAGATTTCATATTGTTCAAGCACACATGCTCTACAATATGTGCAGTTAACGCAATCATCACAGGGTTCTGAAGTGACATACATCCTCCTCAGCTTGTGAAGATGACAGGATTAAGAGATTAAAGTAAAGACAGGCATAGGAAATCACGAAGGTATTGATTGGGGAAGTGATAAGTTTCCATGAAATCTTCACAATTTATGTTCAGAGATTGCAGTAAAGACAGGCATAAGAAATTATAAAAGTATGAATTTGGGGAACTAATAAATGTCCATGAAATCTTCACAATTTATGTTCTTCTGCCATGACTTCAGCCAGTCCCTCCATTAGGGGTCCCTGACTTCCCACAAGTCCACTGAGAAGAGAAGAATTTGCCTATCAGCCCACTATTCACAAGCACTGGACAATAGAGAAGAAAAAAAATTCCATATTTATGAGCAGACAAACTCATATGTCAATGAAATGAATGTCAATGAAACACATGATTTAGAATGAAACCTAGACAGTGCAAGAGAGGGAAAAGTTGAAGAGTTTTTAAGACAAAGGACAAGATTGAGATGGGCAGAAAAAGGCAAATCAGAATTGCACATAGCCACATGAAAAGGGTTACAAAAACCTTCAACAGAAAGAGCTGTGCCCATTTGTATATTCCTCACTGAGAAGATGATATTCCTCAACCTGAAATAAATAACTGTATTTCATATACTTTTACTGATTTGGGAGATGAAAAATAACAGAAGGTTCTAAAGAACCTTCAGTTATTAGGGAAGGAAAGTCAGACAGCAGCATCTAAGCAGTCTTGAAAGGATGAATTAGAATTTGCCAGGAGTCCAGTTTGGAAAATTTATCATAAATGATAGAATTACAACTCAACCATTATAATATAATGTATCCTGAGCTTTCTACCTTTTAATTAAAATATTTATATTTGCAACATATAATAAGACAAACCTGAAATAATAAAATGGTTTTATTAGATAAATATCTTGGAAAGTGACAGGTAGAAAAAAATAAGTCATTCACAATTCTCTCAATGGATCTGTATTACCGCAAAAGGTCTTGCAAGTGTCCTTCCTATTGAGAAATCAGAAATATGCTTTTAAATTAACAATGCTAACAAATAACAAAAAAAGTCACTTGTTTTAGGGAAATGATCAGTTTTCAGACAAGGCAAGTTTGTTTTCCTATTTTTGCTCATTAAATAAAATCTGTAAAATACCATTGGTTTACACTGAGCTCCTGCAATAGGCCTAACAGACAAAACCAAAATGGAGTCACTCAGGCCAATGTTGCATGCTACAAAGTTGAAACTAAATTGTTTATTGGACTTTCTTTTCAAGAAATCAGGAGAGAGAATAGCCGAATTCCCAAATAGGCTAGTTTTAGCTTGCATGATCAGGAAAGTCCCCATCTGCCTTCTCCTTTAGTTTTGAAATGGCCAACCTGCTTTTTGTTCTGTTTCTGCTTTCCTTAGACCTTCTTTGTCAATAAAGCCAAACTCCTCTGTTCAGCTTCTCAGAATATTCACTCAATTTTATAGAATGAGGTGCTTCTCAATTCTAGAATTGTAAAAATAAGCTAACTGAGATTTTATTATTATTTTATTTATTTTTATTTTTTTGAGATGGATTCTTGCTCTGTCACCCAGGCTGGAGTGCAGTAGCACCATCTCAGCTCACTGCAAGCTCCACCTCCCGGATTCAAGCCATTCTCCTGCCTCAGCCTCTCGAGTAGCTGGGACTACAGGCACCTGCCACCATGCCCAGCTAATTTGTTTTTGTATTCTTGGTAGAGACAGGATTTCACCGTGTTAGCCAGGATGGTCTCAATCTCCTGACCTCATGATCTGCCTGCCTTGGCCTCCCAAAGTGCTGGGATTACAGGCGTGAGCCACCGCACCCGGCCTAATTGAGATTTTAAAATTGAATTTGTCATAATTTTATCTTTTGACACCCTACACATAGCAATATCTCAAAATCTCATTCTCTTCTCCATGGCTGAAGTTAGCCTCCCCACCCATAGTTCCTGGAAAAATTTAATTTCTCCCTTAAGATTATCCAGACACTACTTCCTCTATGACAGTTCTTTTCTGGCCTTTCCCAAAGCCTGCAATAGAGAGATTCATGCTACATGTTCACTTCTATCATCAGTCGTTTATCATCTCATCCCCTCAACTCTGAGCACTATGAAGCCAAGGAAGTTGTTTTGCTCATCTCAGTCCTTCTATGACTTGACATGGTGTGTGGTCAGAGTTGGTGCTCCAAAAGGATTTTCTTCAATGAATGAAATAAAACTGAGATAAAACTCATATCTGCATATTTGTCATTTTTTTTGAATTCAGAGACTTTGATACATTAAAACACACAAGGAGTGAAAGAATTTGTCTTTCTAGGGCATCTATTAGAGACAGGACAAGCATCATACATGATAAATTTTCAACTTCACCCATCTACCCTGTTTACTTTGTGTATTTTGATAAAATATTTTTCAGAAGCATCCATGCATGTGTGTAAGTTTTACAGATTCCTATTAACCACATTCTAGGTTTTGAAATCAGTGTAGGAAGTAAACTCTGGACTATTCACTGTTATGAACTTATTTAAAATTTTTGAACCAAAGCAGAAATAATAAAAAATTACTGGGTGTTTCCATTACTTCATCCATTCAAAATCATTTTGTCTTCATTTCCTTACCTGTAAAATAAAAAGCAACACCAACAGTATGGATTATTGTGAGAATAATAGGAATTAAATGAGAAACATACAAAAGTCTAGACTCTAGCACATAGAAGGTACTTTGTAAATGGTGGCTATCAATACTGTTGCAAAGTACATGTGAGGGATTTGGCCTGAATGAAAACATACTGCATCTCCCTTCCTCCTTGTGCCCATTCAGAAAAAATATTTCTCACACTTTTCTCTAAGCCCACTTATGTATTAAAGGTTTCATCATCTCTGGTAGAAATAAGATGTCAAATTACTATAGTAATGTCTATTATAATTCTTAGATGATAATCCTCTATGATCCTCTAGATACAAAGCCAAATAAATTGCCATCATCTAGAGAAAACACATAGTACAGTTTACATTACCCACTGTGTGATTTAGGTTTAGTTAGTTAACCTCTCTGGGCCTTAGTTTTCACACCTGTAAACTGGGGATAATAACAGCATCTATTTCACGAAGTTGTGATGATAAAAATAAGTGAAAACACACACACGTACATACACACACACACACCCCTCCTAGAATATTGCCTGCATGTTGTAAGTTCTACATAGGTGTTTACTTTTGTTATTATTCATTTTAATAAACACTGAACCTACTAAAACAGACAAGGACATACAACACAACCTGATTAGCGATCCACCTATTCTTCATTACTCTAATTTGGGGAGCCAAAATGTCAAGGGTAGTCAGATCCATTCCTGTCTATTGTAGCTTAGAACCACAGCTGGGCCCTAAGAATGTTACCTTGACTAAGAGACCATATGCCCACATAAGTGAGTCAGGAATTATAGGCTTATACTGTTTTGTTTTCCTAAAAATGTTTCACTTCGCAATAACCAACTTTTTAACAGAGAAAAAAAGAGAGTATTTAAAATATAAGAGCCACAGTTACAAATAAATTTCAAAAAGGACTTTCTCATTAAGAATAGAGGTAGAAGAGAAAATATTTACATGGAAACGTTTTTCTTACTTTGCCAGCAACTTTCTGAATTCCCATTACCATATCTCTGAGTTATTTTTGATTTCTACATCAAGTTCTTTTGTGTGTTACATCAGAGTTTGTTGCTATGGAGATGTCAGAGATGGCACAGATTCACCAGCATGAACCATTTTCTGAAAAACTAAACATTGTTCCCTCCCATAAAAGAAACATATGCCTGTCTCACATGTCCTTTGTGTTTCCATTCTGAGAAAGAAATATAGGTCTCACATTTTTCATTTAAATCATTGACCATTAGGTGTGGTAGATTTCTTAATAAAATATTACTTACATTTGGAAAAGACAGATCTATTGATAAATAATTTACATTCTATATAAATATTATTAACCACTATGCTGAATAATGTTTTTACAACTCACAAAATTATTATCACCTATGCTATATTATTTGATCCACACAGCCTCCAGTGACATAGGAAGATATGACCTTATTTTCTCATCTTATAAATGAGCATGTAGAGATCCAGAAAGAATAATCTGCTCAAGGGAAAAATGGAAATATTGGCATGTACACGTGAGTCTTTTGATCATTCCTCTTCAACTTGCTCCATTTCTGCATATCTCAGAACACAATGTCATTTTCAAGTCTAGTAATTACAGTTTTCTGACACTATAATTTTCCTCTTCTTCTTCTTCATAACTAATAGTTACTGGGTGGCCAATGTATTTGGACATAGTCTCCAGTGCTATGTATCATAGGTATCACATGAAGGTAATCGAGGAGACAATAGCTGCTGTTAAAGATAATGCATGGAATTCAAATACATTTGTAGTAAAGTTTATCAATTTGTTACTAGGTACTTCAAGGAAATTAGAAAAGCTTAGTTTAAAGCCACGAAGATTTGTCATACAAGCATAAACAATTAAACCACACTCTATGCTCTATTTATTTTATTCATTGCTTTATCTCCAACACCTAACAGAGTGTCTGACTTGTGATAAACATATGATAAATATTTGCTGAGTGCCAGGTTTACCACAATTAGTAAATGTCTCTGACACACATATGTACACAAACACCCTATCGATGCAATTTTCCCATCTTATGTAATATGTGCATTTCTAGATCTTAAAAAATTATCCTACATATTTGAAAGTGAAATTCTAATCATGAATATAGGACCTTGGGACAGCTTCTTTGGCAGGCTTTGACTAACCTGCCTGTTTGGAATATCAGTAGGGAAACATCACTGCTTTGGAGACTTTTAAAGAGGAAAATATTTGCCTCTTGCAGACTTTTATTTTTTCTTCTGTGGCTCCTTCTTCCTTTCTGTACCTCTGGTCTCTGCTCCAGTCATTTCTCCTTTATATAAAGAGCCTTCATTCTCCTTATCCTTTCCCTTCCTAATGACAAACTCCCTCTCCCCATCTAAGTTTTTGAGGGAGGCACCCATTCAATATTCCATGTACTTGTCTTATTTTTCTTGTTCTCTTTTTCCCCCACCTGCTACTGACATTTCCCTGATCTGTGTTACGTTTCCATAGGAAACTTTGAGCTGCCTAGAAGTAACGAACTAACAAAAACTGACATTTTAAACACTAACAATGATTGTATGGGTTCCCCTTTAAAATACTGTTTGAAAATCATAACTTACTTGATTTGTTCACGTCTATTGTCTGTACCCTCCACTAATATAGTAAAATTCACATGAGTAAGAGCCATGCCTGTCTTGGTCACTACTTTATCCTTCGTCCACAGCAGAGCACCTGGCACAAAATAAGATTTTAATAAATATGTGTTGAATTAATCCCCAAAAGAGAACTAATGGTGAAATTCTCAAACCCAGAAAAAATGTGATGAGGAAGAATATTGATGCTTGAGGGGTACACGTGACACATTTCTTACTGCACCATTGGTGAAATAAAGATTTGTTAACCAAACTATGTCCTGGATGCTATAGTAAATTTACAGTTGAAGTATAAGTTTCTGGGGGTTTATTTTAAAATAAACAATAGACTTTATATATCAAAAAACACATAGGAAGTAATGTGTTTATATAATTGATTATATTATATTATGGGTGTTAGGGGTTTAATTTTGTCTTTCCAAAATGATATGTGGGAGACCTAATCCCCATTACCTTATAATGTGAGCTTATTTGGAGATAGGGTCTTCACAGAGGTAATCAAGTTAAAGTGAAGTCATTAGCCTAGGCCCTAATCCAATATTATTGATGTTCTTATAAAGAGGGGAAAATTTGAACACAGGAACAAACACTCATCAAGGGAAGACAGTGTGAAGCAAGACAAGGAGAAGATGGACACCTAAAAGCCAAGGAATGCCCGAGGCTACTGAAAGTTAGAAAAGAGGCTTGGAACAGAGGCTTCCCTCACAGCTCTCAGAACCAACCTTGCCAACACCTTGATTTTTTGCTTTTAGCCTCCAGACAGTACATTTCTACTGTCTAAGCTACCTAGTTTTTTTGTATTTCATTATGGCAGCCCTAGGACACTGATATAGGAAGACAATCAATACTGTGAATTAGGAATTCAGAGAGAAGAGTTATTGCTTTTAACTTTGTGTAGTGATTAGAAAATCACTAATTGAATACCTGGATTTGATCTGAATCTTCAGGATTGGTTTTTGCCTGGACAGAAATGGAACCTCAGCAAGAAGACATCTTAGATAAACAGTGTGAATAATGGACTTCAGCGTTTAAGGTGGATCATGTGTCTAAAGACTGTCAGTCCCTCGATGTGGACATAACTGGTGCCTGCTGCTCTGTGGCTGCTTTGGAAACTGCAGAGACCCCACTGAGAGAGGGACATGTTGGAAATGGGCACTGTTGGATGATCGATGTTCTTCTCACAGCTCTAGAGCTGACCAGCTCTGTGACCTTGACGGCTTCCAGCATCAAAGTAATGAAGGAATTGGATGGTTTGCCTTTAGAGTGATAAGTTTCTGGTGATCTGAGAGTCTACAGCCTCTCTGCATCACTGGAGCTGGGGCGTAAAAAAGAAAGAGAACAGTAGGATAAATGAGGCTTCATTGTGGCAGTCAGGGAGCAGCTGCTCCCCAAACCCCTGGTTTATTGAAAAGCTCCTGGAAAGATCTACTATCAATAAAATCAGAAGAAGTTAAAAAAAAATGGGATCAGATATTAACTTAGTTTCAAGGAGAGAAGCTAAAAGAGGTCAACATTGCCCTGGGCCTAGTTAGGTAATAAAAGAGGTGAGTAGAGATTTAAATCTACAACAAAAATAGTTAGAGAAGGAGCATTTAAGATAGAAAAGCAGAAAAAATGTGAAAGATGAAGGGAAAAAATGAAGTTTTGACAGAGAACAAAAGTGCAAAACTAATGAATGTCTTGCAATGCATTTTTTTTTTTAATGGCTCTACTGAATGTTGACAACATGCATTTTTTAAAAATCCAAACTAAAATCGATTTGGTATCAATTTTGACATTTGACTTTTACCTTTCCTTATTTTTTCCCATGTGCTCCATATATTTTCCTTTTTGATCAGGAAAGTGATTGTGTTAATAGCCATTGCAGGGTGATCATAGGCTATATAAGAAGATGAGGAAGAACCTAATGTGGGAGAGATGACATAAGACCCCCTTTTTGGGCACCCTCTTCTCCTAAATAGCTGTCTGAGCCCATGGATTCACACTCAGTGCTTGCTTAATATGATCACATTCTATTTGTCTACTGGCTTGCAGGTTTTAATTTTTTTCATAATTATTTCTCATTAGGTCCTTTTGAAAATCTGTGAGATGAATACAGTAGGAATCGTTATCTTTCTTTTACAGATGAATAAACTAAGAATCTCAAATAGTGTGCTCCAATTGCCATTAAGTATTAGAGTCAACTAAAAAATCATTTCCTACATTCTCCTGGGGAAATGGAGGTAAGCAGAGTAATGAGGACTGTATTATATCATTTTGCTGGTGGAGAGTGTTGCCTCAATGTTGAGGGTCTTGCTTTGGATTAGGCTTTGGCTTAAGGTAATATTGCGTCTGGGTTGATCTTCTATGCAGACCACTAAAACCTTCTCCATATCAGCAATAAGGCTCTTTTGCTTTCTTATCATTTGCTTATTCTCTAGAGTAGCCCTTTGAATTCCCTACAAAACTTTTTTTTTCCCCCCGAGACGGAGTCTCACTCTGTCACCCAGGCTGGAGTGCAGTGGTGCACGATCTCTGCTCACTGCAAGCTCCATCTCCCAGGTTCACACCATTCTCCTGCCTCAGCCTCCCAAGTAGCTGGGACTACAGGCGCATGCCACCACGCCCAGTTAATTTTTTGTATTTTTTTAGTAGAGATGGGGTTTCACCATGTTAGCCAGGATGGTCTCGATCTCCTGACCTCGTGATCTGCCCACCTCAGCCTCCCAAAGTGCTGGGATTACAGGAGCAAGCCACCGTGCCCGGCCAAAACTTTTTCTTTGAATTCACAACTTGGCTAACTATGGGGCAAGAGGCCTAGCTTTTGGCCAGCCTTGGTTTTTGACATGCCTTCTTCACAAGCTTAGTCATGTCTAGCTTCTAATTTAAAGTGAGAAACATACAACTCCTCTCTTCACCTGAACAGCGTGGAGGCCATGGTAGGCTTACTAATTGGCCTAGTATCAGTATTGTTGTGTCTCAGGAAACAGGGAGGCCATAGGACAGAGAAAGAGATGAGGGAATGGACAGTTAGTAGAGCAGTCAGAGCAAATACAACATTTATCAATTAAGTTTGCCATCTTATACGGGTGGGGTTTGTGGCACCCCAACACAATTACAGTAGCAACATCTATGATCACTAATCCCAGGTGACCACAACAGATATAATAATGAAAAAGTTTGAAATTGCAAGAAGTACCAAAACGTTACACAGAAACATAAAGTGAACACATGCTATTGGAAAAATGGTACCAATAGACTTGCTCAATTAGGGTTTTCAACTGGTAAAAAACACAGTATCTGTGAAGCACAATAAAGCAAAGTGCATAAAATGAGGTATGCCAGTATCAGAATAAGTAAATGTTGAAAATAATATTGTAGAGGAATATTTAATAGCTTGGGAAAATGTTCTATATATTCTTTTAAGTGAAAAAAGAAAATTATATAACAATTTTTTTCATTAAAAAATGGGAGAATATACTCCTAAAACTTTAATGATGATAATCCCTGAATTATATGTTATAATTTTAATTTTCTTATTTATGCCTTTTGATACGTTCTTTTTTTTATGGTGCAATTGTTTTATATTTTAAGTCAGGAGAATATTTTATCACAGAAAACTAGGGTAAAATTAGGAAGAGAAACCTCAAGGCTAACAATCACTTTGGGCTTTCTGGCAAAACAAGATAGAAGGCTGAAACACTGCTCCTGTTCATCTGTTTGTGTTATTTTATGTAATAATTAGAAAATGCCAAGGGAAAACATTTAAATATATCAAAACAAAAGCAATCAGAATTTTAAACACTGAGATAGAAATGCCCAATTAACTTTAAAAAAGCAAAAAGCAAAAAACGCTTCCTGTTAAATTTCATGTTGTGATTAGAACAAATGTGACATTTATTGTGTGCTTGAACTTTAAAAGACATAATACAGTATCTCAAGCTACAAAAATAATATTAATTCAAACTAATTTGCATAAGTACATTTGGTAAACATCAGCTGAAAGACATTAAGAAGAAAAAGCACAAACATTGTGTTAGGTTGAATGGCAATGTTTCTGGTTCTAAGGAGGCACTTCCACGTTCTACTACAAATCTCCATATTAATGTAATTCACAACATAATTACTAACTTCCTTCCATGTGCAAGGCATTGTGCTAGTCCCCATGGGAAATGGGAAGCTGCATATTCTCTGCCCTGAAGACATTTATGATCTTTTAAGGAAAATGAACACAACTAATCATATGCAAGGTTGTTTGGGAGATGATAAGAGAGAAGAGTAAACAGTGTTTTATAGGAGTTAAGAGGAGAACACACTTTGCCTACTAATAATCCAAAATAGGAAATGAACTCTCAAAAGCAATGTTGGCTGTTGATTCCAAATTGGAAATTGTGGAAAGAAAGATAATGTATCCTTTCCTTACTCCTTATATGAAAATTAATTCAAGATGGATTAGAGACTTAAATGTTAGAGCTAAAACCATAAAAACCCTAGAAGAAAACCTAGGTAATACCATTCAGGACATAGGCATGGGCAAGGACTTCATGTCTAAAACACCAAAAGCAATGGCAACAAAAGCCAAAATTGGCAAATGGGATCTAATTAAACTAAAGAGCTTCTGCACAGCAAAAGAAACTACCATCAGAGTGAACAGGCAACTTACAGAATGGGAGAAAATTTTTGCAACCTACTCATCAGACAAAGGGCTAATATCCAGAACTTATAAAGAACTCAATCAAATGTACAAGAAAAAAACAAACAACCCCATCAAAAAGTGGGCAAAGGATATGAATAGACACTTCTCAAAAGAAGACATTCATACAGCCAACAGACACATGAAAAAATGCTCATCATCCCTCACCATCAGAGAAATGCAAATCAAAACCACAATGAGATAGCATCTCACACCAGTTAGAATGGCAATCATTCAAAAGTCAGGAAACAACAGGCGCTGGAGAGGATGTGGAGAAATAGGAACACTTTGTTGGTGGGACTGTAAACTAGTTCAACCATTGTGGAAAACAGTGTGGCAATTCCTCAAGGATCTAGAACTAGAAATGCCATATAACCTAGCCATCCCATTACTGGGTATATCCCCAAAGGATTATAAGTCATGCTGCTATAAAGACACATGCACACGTATGTTTATTGCAGCCCTATTCACAATAGCAAAGTCTTGGAATCAACCCAAATGTCCATCAGTGACAGACTGGATTAAGAAAATGTGGCACATATATACCATGGAATACTATGCAGCCATAAAAAAGGATGAGTTTGTGTCCTTTGTAGGGACATGGATGCAGCTGGAAACCATCATTCTCAGAAAACTATCACAAGAACAGAAAACCAAACACCACATGTTCTCACTTATAGGTGGGAATTGAACAATGAGATCACTTGGACACAGGAAGGGGATCATCACACACTGGGTCCTATTGTGGGGAGGGGTGGGGGAGGGATAGCATTAGGAGATATACCTAATGTAAATGACGAGTTAATGGGTGCAGCGCACCAACATGGCACATGCATACACATATGTAACAAACCTGCACATTGTGCACATGTACCCTAGAACTTAAAGTATAAGAAAAAAAAGAAGAAGAAGAAGAAGAAGAAAAAGAAGAAGAAGAGAAAGAAAGGAAGGAAGGAAGGAAGGAAGAAAAAGAAAGAAAGAAAGAAAATGTAATGTAATCCCAGCACTTTGGGAGGCCAAGGTGGGTAGATCACCTGAGGTCGGAAGTTTGAGACCAGCCTAGCCAACATGGTGAAACCTCGTCTCTACTAAAAATACGAAAATTAGCCAGGTGTGGTGGCACACGCCTGTAATCCCAGCTGCTCAGGAGGTTGAGGCAGGAGAATTGCTTGAACCCGAGAGACAGAGGTTGCAGTGAGCTGAGATTGTGCCACTGCACTCCAATCTGGGTGACAGAACAAGACTGTCTCAAAAAAAAAAAAAAAAAAAAAAAGAATGATAATGTAAATTGTCCATATATGTTTGGAAATGGGAACAGAAACAAAATAACATTCAATTTGTAAACATTTTTAAAAAGGTAGGTAGTCATCTGAAAATAATCACTCAAAAGCAGAAGTATCCAGTGGGCAAAAGCCTGGAAAGCAGCATTGCCCAAAACCTATGAGCTCATCTATATACTAACTACCCTGATAGGATAATTATACAACATAGACATGTATTGAAATACCAAATTGTAGCCCATAAATATGTACAATTACAATGTATCTTTTTTTAGAAAAGTTTGGGCTAATGGGTCATAGTTAGTTGCAAGTCAGTGTTACGGCCCAAAGCCCTAACATTAGGGTATTCAGTAAGTAAAGAAGATGAGGAGGCAGCTTAACTGTCATGTATTACTTAGGGAGAAAAAGTTAAATTGACACTTGAAATCTAAACATCCTCATGGTCATGTCATGTTTTCCAGTTCAAAATCATCTGTGAATAATTCACTCAAAACAGTATAATCTAAACCTTAAAAATTAGCATATCTTTTGTGTCTTCTAAAAGTAAATTAATCATAAAGCAGCATTTCAATAAAATATTCTTCACACTTAAACTGATAAGCAGGCTCATTCTCTCATTGCACAAGAGAGAGATTTATAAACCAAACTTTGGGTAGTGTCCAAGACAGAGGAAGTCAAATATACCTAAAATTCCTCCACATGTCACCATTACCCTCTGACCACAAGGACTGGAACTCTGAACCACAAGATACATTCCATAGCATCAGCCTAATCCTACCTAAAGCAGAATTTAGCAGCTCTTGGAGGCCTTATGTCTATAATCTAAGGTCAACTCAGGCTGGTTTATTAAAAGCTTCCCCTTGTTTTAGAAGAGTCCTGAAGTACCATCCTTCTGTTTCTGCTTTTGTTTCTTTTGTATTCTTGTTCTAGTTGCTCATCTCTTAAGCTCTGATTCAGTCTGGGGCACCTGAACGTCAGATCTCCGAACTATGGTTTCCATAAAGAGTCTTTCTTTGTTACAAAATGACTCGTCTAAAGCACTACTTATATTAGAGTCCTTAACACAAGATTTACTACTTAGCAGACAACTAATGGTGAGCGTAGGTGAGAATTAAGTCATTCGACAACAACTTTATAATAAGGTAAAAACTTACTAACAATTTAATAGTCAGAAAATAAGATTTAATTTTTAAAAACAAAAATAAGAAAAAGGTGCCACAGGTTTCTTCAGCAGACATACAACTTGAATTAAAATTAGGAGTCTTTACTAGATTACAGAATATGTATAGTAACAACAGATGCCAATTTATTCCCAGGTGTCAGATACTAAGGTACCACTTAGTTGAAAAGAGGACTTTTATTTGGGGTGTCAAGTTTCTGAGATAATCAGTTCATTGAAATGATAGCATAAAACTGACTAGACAAACCAAGAGTATTCTAGAAATAAGCAAAGATAGTGAAGTAGTGTCCCAGTGACCTCAGGAGGCCAGCGTCTTGCCTGCTTTGAGCCAGATCATTGGGACATTGCTGTCTCTTTGTTTCCAAAGCTCAGTCTCTTTTTCTAGAACTCTCATCTAAGTTTTCCTTTTCTGTATACCTCGAACATGTGTTTTCTCCTTCTCAATGTTGTATTACACTTGCTGCATTTTGATACTTCCAGCTTTTAATATCATGTCTTTATAAATTTCTGTCATTGTTACTTTGAGTTTATTTTTTTAATTAGTCATGAGTTTAAACATGTTTCTGCATATCATTTGTTAATAATCTTATTTTCTATAAAATAAGAACCCTCAAGGCATTACCTCTTCTGATACTAGAAATAAATCTGCAGGCAGACTCTACTGGTTATTTTAATAACTGATTAGATTAAGAAAAGCCATTGACTCAATTTCAAGTCTTTATCTCAGACTGTGATTAACTCTTAGGTAACATCTGGCCAGACTATCATTGTCATGACCAACAGGTTTTTATTGTGTCATTGGTATTATGTTCAAGATCATACTGTTTCTGTGTCTGACTTTTGAGGATTTTAAGCTTGTGAGCAATTAGAAAATATGTCTTTGCTTTCAAACATATCAAACCAAAGAGGTATACATTCATCCATAACATAGTATTAAACAAACTGTATAAGTCAGACGAGATTGTATTTACTAATGAACTGACCAGTGTATGTCCCCTGGGTCATCTACTCTATTGTTCATTGTAAGATCATGTGGATTGTATATGTCAGTCTCCAACATGAATTTGTTAAATGTTTTCCAGCTATCTAAATGTCAAGAGATAGGAACAAGAGTAATTGCATATAAATGCAAGGTATTTTTTGACACCAAATCCTAGAATCTGCAAACAGAAGAAGTGGTGGAAGCACAGAAAAATTCCCAGGAGTTTTACTAATGTTAGTTTTAAGATAAATACCACAGACATGCTTTTTCTCTTCAATCAACTTCTTTTCCTCTGAGGAGGCACAGATCTTTACTTATATAATCTTTATTTGCCAGATGCTCTATCCTTTTTGCAAATGCTACCATGTTAAAATATAATTCCAAGAAGATAATATTGGGGAAACTTCTACAATCATTTAATAGTCAATGCTTTCTTATAACCACTATGAAATTCACCATCTGTAAATGTTAGAGGAAAGTGTGGAAATAAAGTTAGAGATCACCAGTAGAAGCTACTGGAAAGCTTGGTAATTGTGAGATTAGTTATAACAGGACAAAGTAATAATACCAAAACAAAGCCAAAAATATACACCAAATTATTATGCCGTATATACACCAAATTTAATGTCACAGTTAGCCAGAGACTCTCATTAAATCCTGATTTGCCAACTCCATACAAATCCAGAGGAGGGAAAGGATGAATTGAAGGAGAAGTTTGAAATGTGTACATAATTCATACATATTTCATATTGTAATATACATATATACAGAAATATGTCCTAATATTTTAACAGAGGTGTGGTCCTGACCTCTCTTAGGTAATTTGAATGATTGGAGGTGATACAATGTTGTTATGAAGCAGAATCAGAGGCAATGATTCTAACCTCTGTACACATAATGTCTATTTGGTGGTAGTAACCTTGGTCTATCATGGTTTAGATTTGTGTGTGTGTGTGTGTGTGTGTGTGTGTGTACGTTTTGAGATGGACTCTCACTCTGTCACCCAGGCTGGAGTGCAGTGGCGCGATCTTGGTTCATTGCAACCTCTGCCTCTGGGGTACAAGTGATTCTCCTGCCTCAGCCTTCCAAGTGGCTGGAACCACAGGCATGTGCCACCATACCCAGCTAATTTTTTGTATTTTTAGTAGAGACAGGGTTTTACCGTGTTAGTCAGGATGGTCTTGATCTCCTGACCTCATGATCCGCCCGCCTCAGCCTCCCAAAGTACTGGGATTACAGGGCATGAGCTTCTGCACCCGGCCAGAAATGTCTATGTGTTTTAAACTGCCATTGAAGAGATAGCTTGTTGTACTCACAGTTCTCAAGACCTCACATGATGCCTCCATGCCACACCATGTGGGAGCAACACACAGAGAAGCACCAGAATCAGTCAGGAGGCAGGAGCATGGAGCAGAGAATATGTGGGGTAATCTTTATTATGGTTTTCATGGAGAAGGAATGGGGGAGGCAATATCCGCACGTGTAAGGCTGGCCCATTTGAATAATTTCAGTGGGTTCTGGGACCTAGGAGTTTTCTCTAGTTGCCTAGTAGCAGGCCCTGGGGTGATTAGAGTAGGTGGATGGTGGTCCAGGAGTATGAGAGCCTGATAAGAAGACTGTTAAAGTTGTAGGATCTGGATTGCTTGCTTTGCATTTGAAAAGTGTGTTGATGGGTGAGCTGTTTACCATCTTTAGGAACTGGCTAACTCTGGGAGGAACAGTGCCCCCAGGATTAGCAAAGTCACAGATGTAAAGGCATCAGGATACAAAAAATAAAAGACATGGTTAATGCACAACATTGTCTAGTAGACACCCTAGGTGTAATAAGGCATTGGTTGCTAGCATAGCTGTCAGTAATTATCCATGTAATTTTAACAAGTTACTTCTCTAGCCTTTAATTCCTCCACTGGTAAAATAAACATTATTTTATTATGTCAATCTTTATTTTAAGTAATTACTTAGGGTACTTTGAGTTATGATCACATGACAAAAGGAGATTCCTTATTATATTTGACAAGATAACAGGATTTTGTTTGATGTAAGAAAATTGAGTTTGAGTACACCTGGTTTTTTAGTCAAAGCAGTCAAGTTGTTACTGTAACTACAGACTAAAAAATTGCAATTTAAAACGAGAATTTCTGGCATAAAGAACATCTGTATCTTATCTTCTTATTCAGCTTTTATATAGCAACAAGGACATGGAGAACTTACCATAAAATTGGAAACTAATAAATTTATGCATAACTACCAGTAGCCAGCTAGTCACTAAAATGTCTTTAAGCAAAACACAAATGTCGATTGGAAATTGTAAGACAGAATTCAAGAATGTTGTTTCTAACCATATGGGAAAGCCATTGTGAAGCCTACATACTTCTGATATTTCTAATATTTTGGTAAAATCTTTCACTCTCCTCTTTATTCTTAAGTAGAAAATCTTCTGACTAGACTTTATTCACCGTCTTTATGTTTTGGTTGTATACAAGTACATTTTTGAACTGAAAAGTTTCCTGTGTGTGTGTTTTTGTATGTATATTTTCAGGCGGAAAATCAGGTCACAAAGAATTAGTATACCATAATCATATATTTGTTAAAACAAAGAAATATATTTAAAAGTCTGAAAAAATAAATATTAACAAAGATTATCTTTTTTTAATTTTTAATGTATTATATTTGTATATATACATGTGAAATTTTCTCACATACATAGAATGTATAATGATCAAGTCAGAGTATTTAGGGTATTCATTACCCAAGTATTTATTATTTCTATGTGTTGGGTACATTTCAGGTCCTCTCTTCTAGTTATTTTTAAAGATACAATGCATTGTTAACTCTAGTCACCTGACTCTGTTATCAGCCATTAGAACTTATTTCTTCTATCTAACTGTACGTTTGTACCCATTAACAAACCCCTTTTCATCCCTATCCCCACCCATTTGCCCTTGCTGATCTCTGATCTCTATCATCCCCTTTTTGTGTTCATGTGGTCAACTTTTTTCACTCCCACATATGAGTGGGAGCATGAGATATTTGTATTTCTGTACTGGACTAATTTCACTTAATATAATGTTCTCCAGAATCATCCATGTTGTCACAAATGACAGAATTTCCTTCTTTTTATGGCCAAATAGTATTTCATTGTGTATACATACCACATTTTCTTTATCCATTTATTCATTGATGAATAATTAGGTTTATTCTATATCTTGGCTATTGTGAGAATAAGGCTGCAATAAACATGCTAGTGCAGGTATCCCTTTGATATACTGATATATTTTCCTTTGGATAAATACCCAGTAGCAGGACTGCTGGATCATATTGTGGTTCTATTTTGTTTTATTTTTGAGAAATCTCCATATTGTTCTCCATAGTGCCTGTACTAATTTACATTCCCACCAACAGTGTATAACAGTTTCTTTTTTCTACATCCTTGCCAATGTCTCTTCTTTTTTGTCCTTTTTGATTATGGCCATTCTAACTGTGGTGAGATGATATCTCATTATGATTTTTATTTGAATTTCCCTAATTATTTATGATGTTGAGCATTTTTTCATATACCTGTTGTCTATTTGTATGTCTTCTTTAGAGAAATGTCTATTCCTGCCCTTTCTCATCTTTTAAAGGGATTATTTGTTATTTTACTGTTGAGTTGTTTGAGTTCCTTGTATATTCTGGATATTATCGCCCTCTCAGATGAGTAGTTTGCAAATATTTTATCCCTTTCAAGAGGTTATTACTTCACTCTTGATTGTTTGTCTGTCCAGAAGCTTTTTAACTTAACATAGTCCACTTGTCTATTTTGTCTTCATTGCCTGTACTTTTGAGGTCTTAGTCATAAACTCTTTTCCTACACCAACATCCTGAAGAATTTTCCCCAGTTTTCTTCTAGTAGTTTTATAGTTTGGGATATTATGTTTAGTTTTTTAATCCATCTCAATATGACTTTTGCATATAGTGAGAGATAGGGATCTAGTTTCCTTCTTCTGCATATGGTTATCCTGTTTTTCCAGCACCATTTATTAAACAGAGTGTCCTTTCCCTAGTGTACGTTCTTGGTGACTCTGTCAAATATCAGTTGGTTCTAAATATGTGGATTTATCTCTGGGTTCTCTATTCTGTTTCATTGGTTTGTGTGTCAATTTTTATACCAATACCATGCTGTTTTGGTTACTATGGCCTTGTGATATATTTTGAAGTCAGGTAGTGTAATTCTTCCAGCTTTGTTCTTTTTGCTCATTATTGCTTTGGCTATTCGAGCTCTTTTTTTTTGTTCCATACAAATATTAGGATTGTTTTATCTATTTCTGTGAAAAATGGCATTGGTGTTTTGATAGGGATTGTCTTGAATCTGTAGATTGCTTTGGGAAATAGGGTTATTTTATTGGTATTAATTATTCTGATTCATGAGCATGGAATCTCTTTTCATTTGCTTGTGTTCTCTTTAATTTCTTTCATCAATGTTTTATAGTTTTCCTCATAGAGATCTTTCAATTCCTTGGTTAAATTTATTTATGGATCTTTGAGATATTATAAATGAGATTACCTTCTTGATTTCTTTTTCAGTCATTTCTTTATTGATGTATATAAATGCTACTGATTTGTGTGTGTGTGTGTGACAGAATCTTGCTCTGTTGCCCAGGCTGGAGTACAGTGGTATGATCTTGGCTTACTGCAACCTCCGCCTCCCGGGTTCAAGCCATTCTCCTACCTCAGCTTCCTGAGTAGCTGGGATTACAGGCATGTGCCACCACACCTGGCTACTTTTTGTATTTTTAATAGAGACAGGTTTTCACCATGTTGGCCAGGCTGTTCTTGAACTCCTGACCTCAAAGGATCTGCGTGTCTCGGCCTCCCAAGGTGCTGGGATTACAGTGCTACTGATTTTTATATGTTGATTTTGTATCTTGCAACCTTACTGAATTCATCAAATCTAAGTTTTTTTTTTTTTTTTTTGGTAGAGTCTGTTGGATTTTCTAAATATAAGACCATGTCACCTGCAAAGAGGGACAATCTGAATTCCTCTTTTCCAATTTGGATACCTTTTATATCTTTCTCTTACCTGATTGCTCTGGCTAGGACTTCCTGTACTATGTTAGATGGGAGTGGTGAAAGTAGACATTCTTATCGTGTTCCAATTCTTAGAGAAAGCGCTTTAAAATGTCCCCATTCAGTATGAGATCAGCTGTGGGTTTGTCATATATGGCCTTTATAATTTTGAGGTATGTTTCTTCTATGCCTAATATATTGGGAGTTTTTGTCTAGAGGAGATGTTGAATTTTATCAAATGCTTTTCTGTGTCTATCGAGATGATCATATGGTTTTTGTCCTTCACTCTGTTGATGTGATATATTATGTTTATGGATTTGCATATGTTGAATCATCCTTAAATCCTTGACATACATCCCACTTGATCTTTTTGTGTGCTGTTGGATTTGGTTTGCTGGTATTCTTCTAGAGGATTTTTGCATCTATGTTCATCAGGGATATGAGCTTGTAGTTTTTTTTCTGTATTTTATGTCCTTGTCTGGTTTTGGTAACAGGGTAATGCTGGCATCATAGAATGAGTCAGGGAAAATTCCCCCTTCCTCAATATTTTGAAATAATTTGAAGAGAATCGCTAGTTCTTCATACATTTATGTTTGGTAAAATTTTTTCTTTATATTATACATTTGGTAGAATTTGGCAGTAAATGCATCCAGTCCTGGGCTTTTCATTGTTGGGAAACTTTTTATTACTGATTCAGTCTTACTACTTATTATCAGTCCATTCAGGTTTTCTATTTCTTCCTGACTCATTCTTGTTAGATTTTATGTGTCCAGGAATTTATCTACATCCTCTAGGTTTCCCAGTTTGTTAGTATATGGTTGTTCATAATAATATTTGATAATCTTTTGTATCTGTAGTTTCAGTTGTAATGCATTCTTCTTCATTTCTAATTTTGTGTATTTGGGACTTCTTTCTTGGGTAGTCTAGCTCGTGCTTATAAATTTTATCTTTTTGAAGAACCAACATTTTCTTTTGTCAATTCATTGTATTGTCTTTATAATATATTCTCTATTTCATTTATTTCTGCTTCGACCTAATTTCTTTCTCTCTGCTAATTTCGGTTTGGTTTATTCTTGCTTTTCTAGTTCCTTCAGGTGCATCATTAGATTGTTTATTTGAAAGATATTGTCTTCCAGAGATGAGATTGTGGCAACTTTCATTTTCTTCTTTATATATTTTTGTATCTTCTGGATTGTTTGCAATTAGTGTACATTCCTTTTATAATGGGAAAAATTAAAGCTATCTCTATTTTTCAAAATAAATAATTTCACATCTTTAGAAAATTATTTGAAGACATATATATATATATGTATGCAATTGGGAATGTAAAAAATGCCAAGATTTTAATGTTTGATGATATCGAAGTATTGTTTCCACAGTTTTTAGATCTTGTTTTAACATCTAAATGTTAAGTGTAAACATTTAAATGTAATGATATGTGGTTATATAAATGACAGAGTCCTTTCATTTTAGGAATACATATGAAATGGTAGTGAATGAAATCAAATGACACCTGGGGTTTGCTTCCAATACAGAAGGAGAGTAAATATGAAACAGAATTGGCCACAAACTGATGATTATTGAATCAAAGTGATGGGAACATGGGAATTTGTCATGCTGTTTTGTTTGAAGTTCTCTGTATTAAAAAGTTAAACATAAACATGTCACTATTTTGCATATTTTGATGGCAAGTTAGTTTAACAAGCACTGAATTCTTCTTTTTTTATGTTTATGTTTATTTAATTAATTAATTTATTTTGAGACAGAGTCTTGTTCTGTTACCCATGTTGGAATGCAATGGCACCATCACAGCTCACTGTAGCCTCAGCTTCCCGGGTAGCTGGGATTACAGGCACATGATACCATACCCATATTAAACCTTTTGAAATGTTTTTATTAGTCTGGTCAGTATATAATCTACACAATTTTTATTATAGCATTTACCTTTCACTTTGTAGGTAATGATCTTATTCCAGGATGGGAAATTATAGGTGGAGACCTCAAGTTTGATTATGAACACAGAAGTCGATTATCTCTCCTTCTATCTAGTGAAACTATGCTGTAGTTGACATATCTAAAAGAAAATGCATGACCTTTTACTGTAGAACTTGTAGAAATACTGACTAAATAATACTCAGCACCATGGTCTGTGAATCATTATTCCTGCTTTGTAGTCTTGGCTTCACCTATCAAATTACATTTTTTTATGGGCATTCAGATGAATTGATTTTGGAACATTGCTAATAACACTCACTTAAAGGAGAATGATGGGAATGGGTATTTAAAAATATACTTTAGCCTTGACATAAAGCTTTAAATAATTTAAAAGTATAATTAATTAGTAATATGCTAAGCATATTTGGTAATTGTTTGTGATATCTGCTATTGACATGCCTCACACTGAAATATGAAGTTTGGAAGTTTGCTGTGTTGTAGGCATTGAGAAAACTTTGATAAGTATTTCTGTTAAAAAATATATTAATTCTTTAATGTGGCTCCTTGCAAAGGTTTCCAATATAAATGTTGTTTCTTCTATCTTTTCTGTCATGGTAATAAGTGAGAACAACAAAGTCTGACATCTACATGTCTTCCATAAATAACAAAGAGGAATGAACACAAAGACATTAAACTAAGAGGGACTGACTGCCATGTCAATTACAGTTGGCCCTTGAATAATGTGGGGGTTAGGAGCACTGCTCCTGTGCAGTCAAAATCTTGGTTTAACTTTTCCTTTCCCAGCACTTAACTACTAGTAGCATACTATTGATCGGAAGTCTTACTAATAACATAAACAGTCGATTAACACATATTTTGTATGTTTTATGTATTATATACTGGATACCTACTATGAAGTAAGTTAGAGAAAAGAAAATATTATTAAGAAAATCATAAGGAAGAGAAAATATATTTACTATTCACTAAGAGAAAGTGGGTCATCACAAAGGTCTTCATCTGCATTGTCTTTATGTTGAATAGGCTGAGCAGAATGAGGTAAAGGAGAGGTTGGTCTTATTTCAGAGGTGACAGAGGGGGAAGAAAATCCACCTGTAAGTGGACACTTGCAGTTCAAACTCATGCTGTTTAAGAATCAATTGTCAACTGCACTTATAAACAATCTTATTCCACTCTTTTATTTTAAGTACCAGCTTAAAAAATCACTTGACTCCCAGCAATTTGGGAGGCCAAGGCGGGCGGATCACGAGGTCAGGAGATTGAGACCATCCTGGCTAACACGGTGAAACCCCGTCTCTACTAAAAATACAAAAAATTAGCCGGGCGTGGTGGTGCGCGCCTGTAGTCCCAGCTACTGGGAGGCTGAGGCAGGAGAATGGCGTGAACCCAGGAGGCGGAGCTGGCAGTGAGCCGAGATCGCGCCACTGCACTCCAGCCTGGGCCACAGAGCGAGACTCCGTCTCAAAAAAAAAAAATCACTTGACTTTGAAGCTAGGATGAACATCTAAAATATTATGCTTATAGAGTTATTATTTCACTTTTCTTCTTTGATATTAGATGATATAAGCTGCTGGGCCATATGAGCTTCCTCATTGCTTTGATCAGGGAGTTGTAGATGGTCTACTTAAAAGAGAAACTTGGAATGACTTGTATATACCAGAGTTCTGCCATCCAAATCCTATTCTTTGAATCTGAAGCTGCTCTTGACTGAATATCACAGAAGCAAACTTTAAGGTGCTTTGGAATTGGTGGTTATACATTTGTGCCACTCTAGGCACATGCTTGCTCTTCGGCTCCCTTATTTGATAACCTTGGGTTTGTAGAAGGCCTGGCTAGAGACACTGCTACAGCCTATGGCTGCAAAGCAGTTACTCCTCATATAAAACTGTCTTGTAAAAGAGTTTTCTTGGGACCATGAGTTTATTACTGTGATACTCTAATCAAACAAATAAACCTTTTAACTTCAACCATTAAACTCAGTCAATGATTCTGAGTAGCTGAGGCCCATGAACTGAGAACTTGTAAGTAGCTGATAAGCTATTTTAATTCTTTTTAATAGTGAAAATCTCTCATTTTGGTACACTTCCTGTGATCTTTATGTGCCTGCTTTACTGAACTTTGACCAAAAATAATTTTTTCTTTACTGTCTCCATCATAGTGGCTTGCTTCATTGCCTTAAATATTATTTATGTACCACAATTTTAATAATTAGTGACTGAAGATCCTAAGGGGGAAAATAACTACATAATGATCTATGTATCTATAAGAAAAGGTGACCATTTTACGTTTGATTTGTTTTGTAATGTTCACTATTTCCATAGTTGTTTCTTTGAATCGGGATCAAATAAGACTAAAGTTTCCCTTCTATATCTCTGTTTTTCTCCTTACCACTTAGTTGTTAAAGAAACTAAGGGTTTTTTTGTACTGTAGTTTGAACTTTGTAATTGTATCTCCTGGCATCATTTAACATGTTCCCCTGAAATCCGTACTTACTATATTGATAGTTGATCTAAAAGCTTGAGCAGAATCAGGATTCATTTGTTTTTGTCTAGAATACTTCATAGGTGTGTTTTTGTCATCAAAGGGCACATAATGTCCAATATTATCTCTTTTTATGATGTTACAGTCATTGATAATCATTTCATAGTTGCAGTAATTAATACAGATTGCATAATGATGATTCTTTACTTCTGTAATTTCTTTTTATTTGTTAGCTGAAATTCCTTTATAAAAAGAAACATCTCTTTCAATGCTTGATTAATCAGTGATATAATAGGAAAGGAAGGATAAATGATTTTTTTTCTTTCTTTGATAGTTTTCAACAATGACAAATTGAGTCTTTTTGTTTTGTTGCAGTATCAAAACACATTTTTACATACTTTTCTAGTAATATTGTTATAAAAAGGTGGGATTTTTTAAAGCCCACACTGCATGAGGTTATTGCTTTGTTCTTTTGTGTACCTTAGCTCTCCTAAATAACTATGTTCCAAATTAATAAAAGATAACAAAAGAGAAAATATAGAGAAGAGCCAGATGTTACAGATAGTGTTTTCTTACTATAAAAGTATTGGTGAAGACTGAGGATCTGAGCTTGTAATAAAACTAAAAACGTCCTTCTGGGGATTTCAAAAAAGCAGAAAACTGCTTCCTCTTTACCTGTAACAGAATATATAGCATTTTTTTTAACCAGTCCATCTTGATGTTGTTTGGCTATGACCAAAACAAGGAAGACCCTGGGTGGCCTGTACTGATTCCTTAAGGCCCCTTCCTGCTCCCTAATATGCTCCTAGTGTCGTGTAAAAGGTATGCTGCTCAGCATCCCCGAATGCATATACAGCCAGGGTCATGGGTATATGTAGTTCTATTGGGTCACGAGGAAGACATTTTTTCGTCTGTGTCTGAGAGGAGACAAATCTAACTATGCTTCTGGCTTCCTCAGAGTCTTTAACACATTGCTACCTCTAATGGAATAAACCACAATTCCATAACTTGCCATTCAAGACTACTATAACCTGGCCTACCTAACCATCCTAACTAGTATCCACTATATTTCTTCCACCACTTTTCTACCAGACAGCCTATAGTCTAGAAGGAAACAACCAAATTTCTCTTTCCTGATTATACTTGCACTCTCCTTTCCATGTCTTGCTCATGCTGCTTCACTTTCCTATTTCTCAAACTCCTTTCCGCCAGTTGCCATCTCTGATACCTCCACCTCTGAGCCGCAATAAATATTCTCTTCTGTGGTAGGTAGAATAATGGCTTCCACATGTGCCAACATCCTAATCCCTGGAACCAGAGAATATGTTACCTTGCATGGCAATGGGGAACTAAGGTTGCAAATTGCATTAAGGTTGCTAAACAATAGACCTTAAAATAGAGAGATTATGCTGAATTATCCAGGTGGACTCAATGTAATCACAAGTTTTTCAAAGTGAAAGAGGGAAGCAGAAGAGTTGGTCAGAGTGATGTGGCATGAGAAGGACTTGTCCCATCATTACTGGTTTTGAAAATGAAGAGAACCATGAGCCAAAGAATAGAAAAGCTTCTTGAAGGCAGAAAGGAAACAGATTCTCCCATAGAGACTCCAGGAAGGAATATATACCGATGAATACCTCGATTTTAGCCCAGTAAAATCAGTGTTGGACATCTAACATATAGAATTGTAAATAATAATAATAATACATTGTATTGGTTTAAGCCACTGAGTTGGCTGTAATTTGTTACAGCAGCCAGGGAAAGCTAATATACCCTCTATTTTGTTCACATAATATTTTATGGAATTATTTTATTTGTGGAGTCGGAGGCAGTAAATGTACTACTTCAGAAAAAGATGACACCAGGATACGAATTTCTGCTCCGCTACTTGTAAGTTGTATGATCTTAGGCAATTAAAGGACTTTCTCTGAGCCTCACTCACATCAGGCCATCTATTTATAACCTTTCATTGCACATAGTTCCTCTTGTTTGAGGTATTTATAACAATTATAATTATATAATCGATTGAGTGTTTAATTAAATGTCTGTCTCTTCCTTGAGGTAATGGGCTCCCCAAGGGAAGGAGCCCTATCTTGTCAATTATGTACTTCTATCCCTCTCACAAAGCCACTTAAAAAGCATTTACCAATTGAAAGGATTTGAGTAAATTTACTACTTTAGGAATGATGTAGACAATATTGCCAAATAAGACATAAATATATTCAGAATGTATAAATGAATTTACTGAATCAGTATAGTAGCAGATCTTAGGGAATCATTACTCAAGAGATTTCCTAATCTCCTCTTTCAACCTCTATTCTCTAAGGTATTTAATTTTTTGGTCTTTCTCCCTCCATTTTGTTTTCCTGATGAGTAAGAATTTTCCTGTTATCTAGAACTGATGAAATGTTCAGAACTGCAGGTAACGCCTCCCAGGGCATCTACACCTTTGTAGGCTCCTTGTAAATCTCAGGTCTGCTAATCATGTTTATGGGTAAAAAGTATAAATTTAATATAATCTCTTGGGAATGGATGCAGGCTAATCAATAAAAAAGCCATTCACTGATTTGCAAGGTAAACTATAAGAGGAAGAATATTTTTTCCCCACACTGGATCACACTTTCATTAACCAGCAGGAATTTTTACTTGGGAAAAATGTTTTGAGTTGAAAAAAAAAAAAGTGGACAACATACAAGCACTATGTACTTAACTTACAAAGCATATATAGAGGATACTCTTGCAAGCTATACAATATACAATATGTAAGTTATATTCATGAAAGAATGATTCTAGAGAGGGGAGGCAAAGCAAGATGTCCAAAGAGGACCCTCCAGTGATTGTTCCCACCACCAACAGGAATACCAAATGGAAAAAATGTCCACACAAGAAAGCACTATATGAGAACCAAAATCAGATGAATCATCACAGTATCTGATTTTGACATCATATCAAGAAAAGAGGCACAGAAGAGGGTTACAAAGACCATCTTGGATTGCCAACACCACCACTCCTCCATCCCCTGGCAGGGCTGTGTGTCATAGAGGGAGAATCTGTATGCTTGCAGGAGGGAGAGTAAAGTGATTACGGAAGTTTGCATTGGAACCCGGTGCTGCTCTATCACAGTGGAATGCAACACATGGCAGAATTCAACCAGCAGCCATGGAGAGAGCAATTAGACCAGCCCTAACCAGAGGGAATCATCCATCCCAGTGGTCAGAACCTGAGTTCTGGATAGCCTCACCACCACAAGCTAAAGTGCTCTGGGGTCCTAAATAAAGCTGAAAGGCAGTCTAGGCCACGAGGACTGCAATTCCTGGGCAAGTCCAGGTTCTGTGCTGGGCTTGGAGCCAGTGGACTTGGGGTGCATGTAACCAAGTGAGACCCAGCTGAGGTGGCCAAGGGAGTGTTTGCATCACCCCTCTCCTAACTCCAGGCAACATAGCTATAACTCTGGGAGTGACTTCCTTCTGCTTGAGGGAAGAAGAGGGAAGAGTAATGAGACTTTTGTAGTGTAGCTTGAATGCCAACTCAGCCGCAGTAAACTAAAGCACCAAGCAGAGTCCTGAGGCCCTCATTTTAGGTCATAGCTGCCAGGCAACATTTCTAGACCCATCCTGGGCCAGGAAGAAACCTGTAAACAAGGACTTAGTCCTGGCAGAATTTATCACTTGCTGACTAAAAAGTCCTTGGGCCTTGAATAAACATTAACAGTGGCAAGGCAGGAGTTGCTACAGGCCTGGCATGGTGGTGGTCACAGGCAGAGACATCTGCTTGAGGAAAGGAGAGGAAAAAGTAAAGGGACTTCATCTTGTACCTTGGGTACCAGCTCAGCCACAGTAAAATAAAGCACCAAACAAATTCCTAAAGCTCCGAGTTCCAGACCATAGCTCCTGGATGGCAATTCTACACCCATCCTGGGTGAGAAGGGAACCTACTCCCCTAAAGGGTAAGACCTAGTCCTGGCAGGATTCATCACCTGCTGACTGAGAGCCCACTGGGCCTTGAATAAACATTGGCAGTACACAGACAGTAGTCACCATGGGCCTTGGGTGAAACCCAGTACCATGCTGGCTTCAGGTGTGACCCAGCACAGTCCCAGTGGTGGTGGCCACAGGAGTACTTGCATCACCCCTCTTCCAACTCCAGGCAGCTCGGCACAGAAAAAGAAAGACTCTGTTTGGAGAAAAGTTAGGAAAGAGAACAAGAGACTCTCTTTGGTAATCCAGGGAATTCTTAATCTTACTCAAGACTACCAAGGTGGTACCTCTACAAGTCTGCAAGAATCACAGTGTAACTGGGCTTGGGGAAACCCCCTAATACAGATATGGCTGCAGTGGCCAAAGACATGGATCACAGCACTTAATTTCCTTTGAATATCTGGAAAGCCTTCCCAAGAAGGATACAAAGAAGCCCAGACTGCAAAGATTTGAATAGATACCTAGGTCTTGAGTGCCAAGACATTGACAAATATCCACAAGCATCAAGACCATCCAGGAAAACAGGACCTCACCAAACAAACTAAATAAGGCTCCAGTAACAAATCTCAGAGTGACAGAGATATATGACCTTTCAGACAGGGAGTTCAAAACAGCTGTTTTGAGGGAAGCTCGATGAAATTCAAGATAACACAGAGAAGGGATTCAGAATCCTATCAGATAAATTTGACAAAGAGAGAAATAATTTGAAAAGCAGAAATTTGGGAGCTGAAAAAGTCAACTGACAAACTGAAGAATGGATTAGAGTCTCTCAACAGCAGAAGTAATCAAGCAGAAGAAAGAATTAGCGAGCTTGAAGACAGGCTATTTGAAAATACATGGTCAGAGGAGGTAAAACAAAAAATAATAAAAAAGAATGAAGATTGCCTACAAGATCTAGAAAATAGCCTCCAAAGGACAAAATCTAAGAGTTATTGGCCTTAAGAAGGAGATAGATAAATTAGGATAGAAAGTCTATTCAAAGATATAATAACAGAGAACTTTCACTTCCTATTAGAAGACGTCAATACTCAAGTACAAGAAAGTTATAGAACACCAAGCAGATTCAATTCAAGTAAGACTACCTCAGGACATTTAGTAACCATACTCCCTAAGGTCAAGAATAAAGAAAGGATCCTAAAAGCAGCAAGAGAAAGGAAACAACATACAAAACAGCTCCAATACATCTGGCAGCAGACTTCTCAGTAGAAACCTTACAGGCCAGGACAGGGTGACATGATATATTTAAAGTGTTGAAGAAAAAATACTTTTATTCTAGAATATTATGTCCAGTGAAAATATCCTTCAAACGTGATAGAGAAATGAAGACTTTCCCAGACAAAGAAAAGCTGAGGAATTTCATTAAACCAGACCTGTCCTATAAGAAATGCTAAAGAGAGTTCTTCAGTCTGAAAGTGAAGGGCATTTATGAGCAATAAGAAATCATCTGAAGGTACAAAACTCACTGGTAATAGTAAGTACACAGAAAAACACAGAATATTACAACACTGTAATTGTGGTGTGTAAACTATCTTAAGTAGGAAGACTAAAATATGAATCTATTAAAAATAGTAACTACAACAACTTTTTAAACACAAAGACAGTATTGGCAGGCCCAACTTGAAACAACAAAAAGCTAAAAAGCAAGGGGAATGAAGTTGAAGTATACAGTTTATTATTATCATACTTCAAGTTCTGGGGTACATGTGCAGAACGTGCAGGTTGTTATATATACTTGTGCCATGGTGATTTGCTGCACCCATCAACCTGCCATCTACATCAGGTATTTCTCCTAATGCTATCCTTTCCCCAAGCCCCCACCCCCTGACAGGCCCCAGTGTGTGATGTTCCCCTCCCTGTGTCCATGTGTTCTCATTGTTCAACTCCCACTTATGAGTAAGAACATGTGGAGTTTGGTTTTTTGTTCTTATGTTGGTATGCTGAGAATGATGGTTTCCAGTTTCATCCATGTCCCTGCCAAAACATGAACTCATCCTTTTTTATGGCTGCATAGTATTCCATGGTATATATGTGCCACGTTTTCATTATCCAGTCTATCATTGATGGGCATTTTGGTTTGTTCCAAGTCTTTGCTATTGTGAACAGTGGTGCAATAAACACATGTGTGTCTGTGTCTTTATAGTAAAATGATTTATAATCCTTTGGGTATATACCCAGTAATGGTAATGGGATTGCTGGGTCAAATGGTATTTCTGGTTCTAGATCCTCAAGGAATTGACACACTGTCTTCCACAATGGTTGGACTAATTTACACTCCCACCAACAGTGTAAAAGTGTTCCTATTTCTCCACATCCTCTCCAGCATCTGTCGTTTCCTGACTTTTTAATGATCGCCATTCTAACTGGCATGAGATGGTATATCATTGTGGTTTTGATTTGCATTTCTCTAATGACCAGTGATGATGAGCATCTTTTCATATGTTTGTTGGCTGCATAAATGTATTCTTTTGAGAGGTGTCTGTTTTTATCCTTCACCCACTTTTTGATGGGGTGGTTTTTTTTTTTTTTTCTTGTAAACCTGTTTAAGTTCTTTGTAGAGTCTTGATAGTCAGATGGATAGAGTGCAAAAAATTTCTCCATTCTGTAGGTTGCCTGTTCGCTCTGATTATAGTTTATTTTACTATGCAGAAGCTCCGTAGTTTAATTAAATCCCATTTGTCTATTTTGGCTTTTGTTGTCATAGCTTTTGGTGTTTTAGTCATGAAGTCTTTGCCCATGCCTATGTCCTGAATGGTATTGCCTAGATTTTCTTCTAGGGCTTTTATTGTTTTAGGTCTTACATTTAAGTCTTTAATCCATCTTGAGTTAATTTTTGTATATGGTGTAAGGAAGGGATCCAGTTTCAGCTTTCTGCATATGGCTAGCCAGTTTTCCTAGCACCATTTATTAAATAGGGAATCCCTTCCCCATTGCTTGTTTTTGTCAGGTTTGTCAAATATCAGATGGTTGTAGACGTGTGGTGTCATTTCTGAGGCCTCTGTTCTGTTCCATTGGTCTATATATCTGCAGTATAGAGTTTTTACTAGTTTGCTTTGTTTGTTTTTGCGATCGGAGTTAAGTTGTCATCAGCTTAAAATAATGGCTTATTTATTTGTAAGCTTTATGGTAACCTTAAATAAAAATAACTACAACAGATAAACAAAAAATACAAAGCAAAAAATTAAAATACACCACCAGAGAAAATCACTTTCACAAAAAGGAAGACAGGAAGGAAAGGACAAAAGAAGTAAAAACCACAAACCAACCAGAAAACAAATAACATAATGGCAAGAGTAAGCCTTTATTTATCAATAATAACGTTGAATGTAAATAGACTAAGCTTTCCAATCAAAAGACAGGCTAATTGAATGGATCAAAAAAATAAGACCCACTGATCTCTTGCCTTCAATTAACACACTTCACCTACAAAGAGACACACAGATATGATAGCGAATTCCATTTGCATGGAATAACTTTTTCTATCTCTTATAAATAAGAGATGGAAAGTCCTATTTATAAGAGATAGAAAATAAGAGAAAATAATAAGATAAGAGATAAGAAATAAGAAAATAAAGATATAGAAAAAGATACTCCATGCAAATGGAAGACAAAAAAGAGGAGGAGTAGCTATACTTATATCAGACAAAATAACTTTCAAGACAAAACTATAGGCTGGGCGCGGTGGCTCAAGCCTGTAATCCCAGCACTTTGGGAGGCCGAGACGGGCTGATCATGAGGTCAGGAGATCGAGACCATCCTGGCTAACACGGTGAAACCCCGTCTCTACTAAAAAAAATACAAAAAAACTAGCTGGGCGAGGTGGGGGGTGCCTGTAATCCCAGCTACTCAGGAGGCTGAGGCAGGAGAATGGCGTAAACCCGGGAGGCAGATCTTGTAGTGAGCTGAGATCCGGCCACTGCACTCCAGCCCGGGCGACAGAGCGAGACTCCGTCTCAAGGTCAATTCCGTAAGAGGTATAACAATTGTAAATATATATGTATCCAACACTGGAGCACTCAGATACATAAGGCAACTATTAGAGTTAAAGAGAGAGATAGATCCCAGTGCAATAACAACTGTACAATTCAACACCCCATCCATAGCATTAGGCAGATCATGCAGACAGAAAATCAACAAGGAAATCTTGGTCTTAATCTGAACTATAAAGCAAATGGACCTAATAGATGTTTACAGAACGTTTCATCCAATGGCTGCAGAAAACACATTCTTCTTGGCACATGGATTATTCTCAAGAATAGACCATATATGAGGACACAAAACAAGTTATAATGATTTCAAAAACATTGAAATAATATCAAGCATCTTCTCTGACCACAGTGGAATAAAACTAGAAATCAATGACAAGAATAATTTTGGAAACTATGCAAACACAAAAATATTAAACAATATGCTCCGAATGACCAGTGAGTCAATGAAAGAAATTAGGAAGGAAATTAAAAACTTACTTAAAACAAATGAAAATGAAAACACAACATGCAAAAGCCTGTGGTATACAGCAAAAGCAGTACTAAGCAGAAAGTTCATAGCAGTAAGCACCTACATCAAAAAAGTAGAAAAACTTTAAATAAACAACCTAATGATGCATCCTAAAGAACTAGAAAAGCAAGAGCAAATCAAACCCAAAATTAA
Source organism: Piliocolobus tephrosceles (assembly GCF_002776525.5). NCBI lineage: Eukaryota > Metazoa > Chordata > Mammalia > Primates > Cercopithecidae > Piliocolobus > Piliocolobus tephrosceles. The sequence goes on from NC_045441.1 coordinate 112,555,614, forward strand.
TAGAAAAAAGAATAAAGGTCATAACAAAAATAAATGAAATTGACACCCCTTCAAAATAAGCAAAAGATAAATGAAATGAAAATTTGGTTTTCAAAAAAAAGCCATAATTGACAAATATTTTACCAGACTAATAAAAAAAGAGAGAAGAGCCAAATAAAGAAAATCAGAGTTGAAAGAGAAGAGACTACACCTGATACAATATAAATTAAAGGCATTAGAAGAGGCTACTATGAACAACTCCATGCAAATAAATTGGAAAATCTAGAAGAAATAAATAAATTCCTAGATATATACAACCTACCAAGATTGAATCAGGAAGAAATCCAAAACCTGAACAGACCAATAAAAAGTAATGAGATTGAAACCAAAATAAAAAATCTCTCAGCAAAGAGACGCCCAGGACCCAATAGCTTCACTGCTAAATTTTACCAAACATTTAAAGAAATAATACCAATCCTATTCAAACTCTCCAAAAAATAGAGGAGAGAATACTTCCAAACTCATTGTACATTGCCAGTATTACCTTGATATCAAAACCAGACATAAACACATTAAAAAAGAAGAAGAAGAAAGAAAACTACAGGGCAGTATCCCTGGTGAACATTGATGGAAAAATCCTCAACAAAATATTAGCAAACCAAACTCAACAAAACACTGAAATGATCATTAATCAAGAGCAAGTGGGATTTATCCCAGGGATCCAAGGATGGTTCAACATATGCAAATCAAACAATGAGATATATCATATCAATAGAATAAAGGACAAATACCATATAATCATTTCAACTGATGTTGAAAAAGCATTGGATGAAATTCAGCATCCCTTCATAATAAAAACCCTAAAAAAAAAAACCCTGGATTTAGAAGGAACCTGCCTCAACACAATAAAAGCTGTATAAAACAGACCCACAGCTGATATCATACTGAATGGGGAAAAACTAAAAGCTTTTCCTTTAAGATATGTTTCAAGACAAGGTCACCCACTTTCAACACTGTTATTCTACATAGTACTAGAAGTCCTTCTCACTAGAGCAATAGGACAAGAGAAAGAAATAAAGAGCATCCAGATTAGAAAGGAAGAAGTCAAATTATCCTTGTTTACAAATGATTATCTTATATTTGAAAAAATTCAGACTCCACCAATAAAACTATTAGAACTGACAAGCAAATCAAATAAATTTGCAGAATACAAAATCAATATATAGAAACCAGTAGCACTTTTATATACCAATAGAAATATAAGAAATAATTCAGGAAGGTAACCTCATTTACAATAGTTACAAATAAAATAAAATATCTAGGAATAAACTTAACCAAAGAAGTGAAAGAGCTCTATAATGAATATCATAAAACACTGATGCAAGAAACTGAAGAGGACGCAAAATTGGTAAGATATTCCATGTTCATGAATTGGAAGAATCAACACTGTTAATATGTCTATACTACCCAAAACAATCTACAGATTCAATACAATCCTTATAAAAATAAACAGTAACAGTCTTCACAAAAATAGAAAAAAATCCTAAAATTTATACAGAACCACAAAAGACCCAGAATAGATATACCTATGCTGAGCAAATGAATACAACTGGAGGAATCACTTTACCTGACTTCAAATTATACTACAGAACTATAGTAACCAAAATAGCATGGTACTGGCATAAAAACAGACACCTAGTCTAATAGAACAGAAGAGAGAACCCAGAAACAAATCCACACATTTATAGTGAACTTATTTTCTACAAAGGTGCCAAGAACATACACTAGTGAAAGGACTGTCTCTTCAATAATCAGTGCTGGGAAAACAGGTATCTGTATGCATAAGAATGAAACTAGATCCTATCTCTTGTCACATACAAAAATGAAATCAAAATGGATTAAAGACGTAAATCTAAGACCTCAAACTATGAAACTACTAAATAAAACACCAGGGAAATGGTCCAAGATATTGCCCCGGGCAAGGATTTCTTGAATAATACCCCATAAGTGTGGGCAACCAAAGCAAAAATGGACAAATGAAATCACATCAAGCTAAAAACCTTCTGTACCACAAAGGAAATAATCAACAAAGTGAAGATACAACCCAAAAAATGGGAGAAAATATTTGCAAACTACCCATCTGACAAGGGATTAATAAGCAGAATATAAGGAGCTCAACTCAACAGAAAAAAAGAATCTAGTATTCAAATTAAAAAATAGGCAAAAGATCTGAATACACATTCCTCAAAAGAAAACATACAAGTGGAAAACAGGTATATGAAAAAGAAAAGGTGCTCAACATCACGGATATCACAGAAATGAAAATCAAAACTACAACGAGATATTTTCTCACCCCAGTTAAAATGGCTTTTATCTCAAAGACAGGCAATAACAAATGCTGGCAAGGATGACAAGAAAAAGAAACCCTCGTAAACTGTTGCTGGGAATGTAAATTAATACAACCACCATGGAGAAGGGTATGGAGATTACTCAAAAAACTAAAAATAGAACTACATATGATCCAGTAATCTCACTGCTAGGTATATACCCAAAAGAAAGGGAATCAATATATTGAAGAGATATCTGCACTCCCATATTTATTGCAGCACTATACACAACAGCCAAGATTTGGGAGCAACTTAAGTATCTACCAACAAACAAATGGATAAAGAAACTTTGGTACATATACACAATGGAGTACTATTCAGCCATTTAAAAAGGGAGATCCTATTATTTGCAACACGGATGGAATTGGAGGACATTATATTAAGTGAAATAAGCCAGGCACAGAAAGATAGATTTCACATGTTCTCACTCATTTGTGGAAGCTAAAAATAGATCTAATTTTCAATCAACAAATACTTAACTCTGTAGTCATTCTCTAGAAAGTTCTATCATAAATAGAGCTCATAGAGATAGAGAGTAGATGATGGTTACCAGAGGTTGGAAAAAGTGGTAGAGATGCAGTGGGGATAGTTAATGGGTACAAAAAGATAGTACCCATTTATACTTTACCTAAGTCAAATATAGTATTTGATAGCACAACAGGGTGACTACAGTGTAATAATTTATTGTACATTTAAAAATAATGAAAAGAGCATAATTGGAATGTTTGTAACACAAAGAAATGTTAAATGCTTGAGGTGGATACCCCCATTTACCCTGATGTGATCATTATACATCGTATGCCTGTAATAAAACATTTAATGTACCCCATAAATATATACACCTACCATACAAATTTAAAAATTAAAGAATGATTTTAACTTCTATTTGAATGCATCTAGAATGGGTAGTTATCAGCTATAAGGACACCCTCAATATAACCAGCTTTTAAAATGTTATAACAATGTCAACTTTAACACTGTACACCTTGTCTCTAAATCTTAAGGACCTATTTTTCAATCAACAAATACTTAACACTGCAGGCATTCTCTAGAAAGCTCTATCACAAATAGATCCCTGCAGAGCTCTTGATATAGGCCCTGTTAAGACCATTAGTATTTGAAAAGAAGTCCATAGAACATTCTAGCAATTCATTGTTCTTTGTTTTTGAAGTTCTAGCCTTAAAAACTAAACCCAACCTTCAAAAAGCCACAAGATTTGTCCCCAGGAACTCCAAACATTTTACTTTCATTGTGTTGAACCCTTAGCTGCTGTGAAGTTTGTCTATAAAGAATAATTATGTGAAAAATGTGTCAACATCCTCTCTAAAAGAAAATAGATCATGTAGCTTATACTGTTCATTATCTTTTTACAATCCCAGTGGCCTGAATTATCAATCACATTCACATAAAATAAGAGTCTTCCCCAGCCTCAAACTTAACTAATGATTCACAAAGAATTCAAAACAATGGTGCCAGTAGCATGAATATCAGGAAGACCTCAAACATCAGATGCAGTTTTCAGAATACCCTTTTCTGAACTGGGTTCATTTGCTTTCGGTTATATCATATAATCAGGTGCAGTCAAGTTAACACAGGGAAACCACTGAGTTTGGGATCTTGTAAAATTATGCATCTCATTAATAACATAGTCCTGTTATTGTATAGCCAGAACATGTCCTGTAGACATGTAGACATGTCAAAGTAGACAAATTAGGTATGCATTTGTAAAAGCTTTTCTGTAAGTCCTTCCTTTTTATCTTTTAGCCTGTGTATTCCATCAGTCAATGTTTGCAAAGATTCAGAGCTATGTTCCTTCAGGTATTCTGGAGGTGAAAGGAAATTCGTTACAGACCCACTATTAAATCTTTCCTTCCCGTTTCCTATATAAGGATACCTGGAATAAACAAACTCTAAGAATCGGCAATAGAAAAAAGTTTCTCTCTCTGAAAAAGCTGGTGGACTTATTTTAACTGACAATGAGAATTACATAACTCAATGCATTTCCCTCTTTAGATTCTACAATATCATGCATAAAATGAGTACATAGTCTTTAAATTGTTTATATTCAAGGTTTTATTTGTATCTGTATGTGTTTTCCTTTGGAAATTGACCTTTTATTTTAAGCAATCTCAAATCATGTGGGGGAAAATATATTATAAAGAGCTAAAATTGTATATTTATCTAGAAAAATATTAAAATAAGCTTTCATTTTCCTTCATAAAAGATATTGTATCTATAGTCATCATTGACAAAAAAGACTTCTGATGGCAATATTATTTGTTTAACATCTCTGATTCTTCCTCCTTTTACACTTCCTTATCACAGCTAGAATTTATACACATCATGGTCAAAGGTCACATAACTTAGTTCCTATTTCTGGAGATCCTTTTCTACCACATTTCCCAAGCTAAAGCTCCCTGAGCTAACTGTAATGAACCCTGCACTGCAAACCCAGGGACCTTAATCAGCTGTTGCCTATTCACTCCTTCTGAAGTTCTGAAGTTCCTGAACAGTGAAAGGCTTAAGGGAACAGAAATTCTAATCCATGAAACTTGCATAGCTCTCATGGGCTGACAGCATGATCATCATGCTGAGAGAAGGAATAAAGAGTGAAGGCTACCAGTGGTGGCACAAGAGAGGGAAAAGGAATAGTGAGAATAGGTGTTATATTTTATGATTAGGTAAAGCAATTAAAGGGAAACAGACTATCAAGAAAAAAAAAAAAAAACACCAAGATTGACTCCAAGCATATAACGAAATTTTTCTCTTTTACTTAGGTATGTCAAGTACACTAGAATTATAAAATATTGAGATTAAAGGGACTTTAAAAGTCATTTCATCCAAAGTCTTCATTCAAACAAATTTAACATCAAGTTGTAAAGAGAAAGACTGAATTTAGTGGTAAAGCAAATCTTCTTTTCCTTTTCTTTCCAAATTTCTTATTTTTCTTTTGAATTTATTTATGGCTTTTCTTTGCTGCTTCCCATTTTGGGGGTCAAATTTATCAGTCTTTTCCTTAATAACTTCAAGAATATTAGGAGAGTTTTTTTTTTATTTCAGTTTATAGAAGAATTCCTTTATTTTTAGTCCATGTAGAGGTTTTTTTGTGTTTTCATTTTAAAAATTCAGGTCTCTAATTAATTAGAAGAGTTACTATTGTTAACTCTTCTAATTAATTTGAATTAAGAACCCACTTTCATCTTTTTTCAATGTTTCTCTAGTAAACTAACACCACTTGTTGGAAAGTTTATCTTTTCCCCAATTAATAAAAAAGGCAGAAACTGTTATATACATTTGGGTCTATTTTTGTATTTTTGATTGTGCCATTGTGCTGTCAGTCCATTCATGTGCCAATCCACATTGATTTAATTTAGAAGCTATACAGTATGTTATCATATGTATTAGGACTACCTTTCTCATTTCCTATTGCCCCTTTTTATTGTATTTTTTTCTTCATAGCCATTTGAGCTTCATAGTTTTTTGTATAAACTTTACAATAAATTTATCTGTTTTTTAAAACTTGTTTTTTTGAGTTCTTATATAGAATTGATATCTTTGTGATACTTATTCATTCTAAGAATATAGAATACCTTTCCATTTGTCCAAATATAGTGTTGTATGTTTCATAAGTATTTTAATGTTTTCCCTGTACCTTGTGAGCATTTGTTAACTTTACACTTTCTTTTATTATTTTTTTGGTTGTGCTATTCATTTGGAGCATTCAAATTTTCATTCTAACCTTCTGTCTTTATTATCATCTTTGTTTTCATTTTAGATGTTATAATTAAATATATGCAGCAATAATTGCCATCAGTCCTTGTACTGAAATTATCTCTTGATTGAATGAATACTTTTCTCTATCAGATTTCTTGAGAAGAAATTGTGAGTACAACATGAACTGACTTCTTACATAGTTAAAATCGGTTTTCAATAGTTGTGAAAATTGAAGGACAGTATATAAAACCCTCAGTTCACACATTCTTTCTTGGAAATGTTATTCTACTTTTATCTAACATTCTATGCTGACAGTTTCCAACCTGAGTTTTCAAATTTCTTATTTGTAGTTGTCTTTCATATCTGCAATTATTTGTTTAATTATGCTCAATTCATGTTTCAGTATTGTGTTACAATTTCCCTTTGATTTGTATAATTTTTTCTCAGGACAAGGCAATTGTCATTATCTTACAGAACTTTTCCATTTTCTTTCCTTTCTTTTTTTTAAAAGAGTGAACGAGTAAATAGTGCTCCCCATCTCATCTAGAGCAGGATAAGAGATGTTTCAGTATCAAAGTAAAATGTGCCACAGTTTCCCATTATTACTGAATGGTAGCACTTTGCCTCTCTTACGACTTGATTTTCTCTTCCTGGGACTCAGATATCTCTTTGCTATCAAGTAAACCTTCTGGCTACTTGTCCATTATCTATTTTCAATTATGTTTTCTAATGCTGTCTTCAGTATCAGAAATGATGAGAAACTTAGCATTTTTTCCTTGGAGAATATAAGTTGGCCCTATCTTGCTAGCTGAGTCCTACATATCCAAAATCAATAACCTCAGTTTCTTCCCACATTCGCTAAGATTTAAAGAAAAATTAGAATGCTGTAAATCAATGTGGTACCAGATGCACTCCAGCAAATGATAGCTCTTGGAATAGCATCTGAAATGACAATGTGTACTCACTTGGAATTCAGAAATGAAAATGTCCCAGTGCCTTGCTTTATTACTGAAGGGAATCAGCCTTATACCACAGCAATTGCCTGTTCCCACCAGCTGACAATGAAATGAATACACCGTAGGAGCTGAGAGGAAAGTGGCATTAAACTTAGCAGCCTGTCCATAATTCTGCAAGACTGCTGCTGAATCTAAACCAAATCAGTTCTGAGAAGAGTCTGTATAGAACTTGTTCATCATTTGAAATCTGGAGGGGGAAAATGAGTAAAATCAAATGAGTTAGAAAAGACATTATCAACTAAGTGACAGCTCAGGGATGTTTTAGATCAGGCTGAGAAAATAGGACAGAAACAGCCAAACAGTCTGAGGAGAGTTGACATCATCTGCGAAAATCTAAGAGATTGTTTTATTATTGTCATCAGTTGTGATTATGATAATAATAGTGATCTGGTGTGCAGTGAACACAAAACAATGCAGTAGCAACAGCACTGGCTATAAAAACAAAAAAAAAGAATAATACAGATTTTCTGACTAGTAAGCTTGGCATCTAAGTTACCCAGACTATAACCAGAGCAGGCACACCGAGGACATTAAGAGTAGATGCCTGAGATAGAACAAGCATCTGCATATATCAGGACATTGATCTTAGTCATTTAGTCTTTCACTTAGAAGGGTAATGAATGAGGGAAAGATCAGTCCTAGGGACATTATGAGTCGAGGGAGCAAAGCAAAGGGGACAAGTATATTAATATCTCTGAATATGATATCTCATTTGAGGTTCACAACAACGCAATCAGTTAGATACTATGATTTCCATTCTATACATGAAGTAATTGAAGTTTTGAGAAGTTAAGAAAATTACCCTAGTGCCAGGTGGCTGGTAAGGAAAGCAAGTGGCCAGTAAAGAGAACAGGGGCTGAAAGCCCAGTGAGGCAGAGCCATAATATTCCAGATTGAGGGCCTTGCACCAAAGCTGGACAGGGAGATGAAATGGGAGTTGTTTGAGATGTGATCTGCATACCAACTTTCTCATCTTTATGACCCTGCTGTGAGTTACTCCTTTAATGTTAAGGAAATTGGACAACACCTAAATATGTATATATATAAAGTTTTTCCTTACACATAGATATCCAAGATAAAATTTGGTTTATAAATTAGGCCTAGTAATAGATGAACAATACCTAATAATAAAATAGTACAATTATAACAATATACTGTAATAAAAGTTATGCAAATGTGGTCTCTCTTTCAAAATATCTTATTGTACTGTATTCACCTATTTTCGAACTACGGTTGATTATAGTTTATTGAGACTGAGGTAAGTGAAACCATGGATAAGGGGAGATTACTATGTTTAGAAACTACATGAATAGAGGGAACACAGAGAATTTTTAGGGCAGTGAATTACCCTGTATAATACTATGATAATGATGAATATCTTTTATTATACATTTCTCCAAACCCATAGAATATCCAATACCAAGAGTGAGCTCATGTAAAAAAATGGGCTTTGGGTGTTTTTAAAATGATATGTCAATGCAAATTCATCAGCTATAACAAATACAAGACTCTAGTAGGGAATGTTGATGATGTGGGAGGCTACGCGTATGTAGGGGCAAGAGATATATGAGAAATATCTGTACTCTTTATTCAATTGTGCTGAAAAATAAAGTCTATTTTTTTAAAGTATGCACACTAGATGTGCTCATTACAACTGGAATGTCATTGCTTCTTCTAGACCATCTTAGCTCATATAGCTAAGAAATACAAACACACATCTTACATTTTTTTCTATATTTTCCACCTCCATTTCTACCTGGGCATTTTCTATATCTTTTCTCTTATCCATTCAATCAGTAAATGTCTTAAGATATATCACGTGCCAAACAATGTTTGATGCTGGAGAAGACGTGCAGAATAATACAGGGTCCTTGCTTTCAGGGAGCTTAGATTCTAGATATCTTAGCCTATGAAGAATATTTTAGTTTTACTGTAAGATACCTTCAGATAACTCATCATTCTCACCATACTTCTATTTTAACTGCAAGATTAGATAAGCTGTTCCTTACAACACCAAAGATATAACACTATATCCTTATTTTGTTGTTTATTAGTATGCAAAATTCTTACTTTTATGGCTAAGTAAATACTTTTATTTCTTAGCACATCAAAAGGAACTTGTCAAGTTTTGACTAAGTTTTTTTTTCCCCAAATGGCTAAATGTAAGCTTAAAATTTTTAGAAAATAATTGTAAAGCACAAAAATGCATTTAAGAATTATAACAGAAAATTGTGGAATTTCTATACAGTTTCCTTAAAATATTTGAGTTATTTAACAAGAAATCTTGAAAGAATGGGAGATTATTCATATAGGTGCTTTCAGAAAACAAAATACTCAGTAATTATCTCAAAATGTCTAATCTGTGCAGTCTTATAAAATTAGGAACATAGGTAAAGGCATATTTCATCCCCATAAAATTGTATTTAATAAGCAATTTTATATTGCTTTAATCATAATTTTATCCTAAAGTTTCCTTTCAAATAATTACAAACTATTAAGATTTTAAGTCGAATGCTTGCTGAATTAATTTTCTATATTTTAATCACATCAAAAATATTTTTAAAATTTAAATTTACTTTGATTTCTGTTGTGGCCTTATTTCATAGCTTCAATTTGTACATAGGTTAAACATTTTTCATTTCAGAAACATTCTATCACTTTTGAAACTGTAGTCTTATTTTATTCTTTCTTGATTTATTGGCCCAATTGTTACTTTAGATAATTTTTTGAATTAAAAAAATCAGCTTTCTTTACACAAACTCACTGTATTCTGCTTTAATAGTGATCTAAAGTTATTTTCTTCAAATTTTCTGATTTTCAAATTTATATAAATTTTCTTTTTGTGTGTTATAAAAACAATTTTAGTATGTAAACAATGTGCACTTAAAAAGATGGATAATCCTTGTATAAAGTCTATAAACTTTGGTAAATATTAATTATTTCCAATAACTGAATTTATTTTCTCTGTGTTCTTGTTTTGTTTTACCGGGATTTGGTACAAATAGTATTGAGTTAAAATCAATACAATCTCTGGAGGTGAACTACTGGAGTTAAATATTAGTCTTACCATTTATATATGATCTTAGTCAAATTACAAAATTACAGACTTTATGTGCCTTAGACTCATTATTTCAAAAATGGGAATAGTAGTATTTGCTTTATAGGATTTATGTGATAATTAAATATTTACAAGATGCATTTAAAACATGTACATAAAACTAGCACTACACAAGTGTAAGCTATTAATAATATATTTGCTTTAAACTTCAGGCTTGGAATTTACGTTTAGTATTTTGTTTTCTCTATTCAGTTTTTTCTTTTTAACTTTTCTGTGTTAGTGTTATGCTATAGTAATACAATTATTTTATCTTATTCTTCTCTTAAATACAATATGTTTTTGATGAGTAATTTACACATCATTCACATAAAAAATTGCTCTGCTAGTCCTGTTATCTGCCATTCTGTATTTGCTTTATTTTATTTAAGGTTACATTTCGAGGGGTCTATTATCAGTGATTGCATTTGTTACATAGACTTTTTTTGTTTATTTTATAACTTTAAAACTTTTATAATGGTATCTTTGAATACACGTTTTAAAAATCAGTTGAAATCACCCACCAAAACTCTTTCCAAGTTAATTATCAATTGTATCTCACAAACCAACTCAGCAACTTAGATCCCTTCTATAATGGAGAAAGCATTTCACAATTTTGGGCTTTCCCTCCTTGCATTCTCTGACTCCTGCTTTTTCTTAGGCTAATCCAGGGACCCATTTTAATGGGGTGAGGGAGAAAGTTTAATTAAAGTAAGCATGTAGTCTAACAATTATTGAAAATAACCTCATTTCTTCCTTTTCTTGGTCTTATAATTTCCTCTTGTTCTATCATTATCTGCTCTCTCCCAGCTCACAATTTTTCTTTTATTAACTTAAATTTCTGCAGAAGAAAAAAAAAAATGGTGCTTTAAAAAAAAAATAGCTTTTTGGCATTACAGGGCTGAATGGAAACTATTCTATTATTTACAAAAAAAAAATACTTATTCCAAAGCAAGGCCACTTTTGGAAGGAGAATGAGAATTTAAACTGAACTGCTCTACTTAATAATGGAAAGTATTATCTTGTTTGTATGCTAGGTGACATCTATGCAAAGATATTATGATTTTAAACCAGAAGAGATTGAGGGCTTTGGGACTGGGGAAGGAACAAGAGAGAGGGGTGATGTGAAAGAGGCGGAAATGCTCATAGTGTGCATGAGCCCCCAAAATTTGTGAGGTTGGGAAATCTCTGTAAAATGACAGAGGTGGCACCCTTAGGAGCAGTGACCCCTGACATCCAATTTAAAGTTAGCTTTTCTTTATTAAAATCTCTGGGAAGATTTCTTTTGGGCCATCATCTATTATAGCCTAGTAAGAGCTTGGACCTGAGGGATGTTGGGAACCACTTTGGTGTGACGTTGACCTGCAGCTGCACAGAGTGATATAGAGATAACTATATATGGTAGAGAAGATCTCAGCAAGGTCTGAAGCAAGGAGAAGTGATGTGCTTTGGGTGTGTGCCATCCCGACCTCAAAATTGGGAACTTCAAAAAGTTCTTGGAAAAGGAGAATTAAAAGATAAAAATTTTAAATATAAATTTTGTTTGTCAACATAAGCTCCACCGAGTTCAAGACACATTTGTAAGTAATGATACTGGACATTTAGTTCAACCCTAAATAACTGAGGGTCCTGGGAACTTAATCATGTCAACACAATCATTTTTATGTTATTAATTGAAGAAAAATGTGTGTTCTTACTAGATTTTTTAAGATTAAGAAACAAAAAGAGTCAAATCAGAACTTTAAGGTAAATGCCTAAGGATTTCCCATCAAAACTCCCACAAAATTCCCTTTGTTTGATGAGAGGAATGAGTAGGAGCATGTTACAGTGGAGAAGGACTCTCTGGTGAAGCTTTCCAACTCATTTTTCTGCTAAAGCTTTGGCTAATTTTCTCAAAATACCCTCATAATAAGCAGATGCTATCACTCTTTGTCCCTCCAGAAATGCAACCAGCAAAAGGCCTTGTGCATAACAAAAAAAAAAAAAAAAAAAAAAAAAAGCTATTGCCATGACCTTTCCTCTTGATTAGCTTCCTTTTGTTTTGACTGGACCACTTCCACCTCTTGATAGCTATTGCTATCATTGTGCTTTGTCTTCAGGATTGTACCGGTAAAGCCATGTTTCATCCCCTGTTACAATTCTTCAAAGAAATGCTTCGGGATCTTTAATTCCACTTGTTTAAAATGTCCGTGAAAAGCTCTGCTCCTATCTGTAGCTGACCTGGGTGCAACAATTTTTGACAACCATTGAGTAGAAAGTTTGCTCCACTTTAATTTTTCAGTCAGAATTTATAAGCCGAACAAATTGAGATGTCTATGGTGCTGGCTATTGTTTCTGCTGTTAATCATCAGTCCTCTTAAATTAGAGCAAAAAACGAGATGAAGTATTTCCTTGCAAATCGATGTGGATGGTCAGTTGCTACAGGCTTCATCTTCAACATCATCTCATCCCCTTTCAAAACGAGTTATCTATGAGTAGGAGTATTTATTCTTATATCAGATTAAATAGACTTTAAAGCAACAGTAAAAAGAAAAGACAAAGAAATTCATTACATATTGATAAAAGGATCAATCAAGAAGATATGTTTTAATTCTAAATATATATGCATCTGGAGCTCCCAGATACATAAAACAATTTCTACTAGCCCTAAGAAAAGAGATAGACAGCAACACTATAATGCAGGAAAGGGGCTTCAACAGTCCAGTGACAGCACTAGACAGATCACTGAGGCAGAAAGTCAACAAAGAAACACTGAACTTAACTGCACTCCAGAACAAATGGACCTAACAGATATTTACAGAACATTCTACCTAAGAATTTCAGAATATGCGTTCTTTTCAACAGCACATGGAGCATTCTCCAAGATAGACCACATAATAGGTCACAAAACAAGTCTCAATAAATTTTTAAAAATTGAAATCATATGAAGTATCTTCTTAGACCATAGTGAAATAAAATGAGAGATCAATTTCAAAAGGAACTCTCAAAACTATAGAAATACATGGAAATTAAGCAATATGCTCCTGAATGATTTGGGGGTTAACAATAAAATCAATATGAAAATTTAAAAATTCTTCAAAATGAATAACAGTGACACAAGTTATAAAAACCTCTGGGAGACAGCAAAAACAATGCTAAGAAAAAAGTTTATAGCACTAAATGGCTACATCAAAAAGTCTGAAAGATCACAAATTGGCAGCCTAATGTCACAACTCAGGGAACTAGAGAAACAAAAGCAAACCAAAATCCAAAGCTAGCAGAAGAAAAGAAATAACAAACAGCAGAACTAAATGAAATTGAAACAAACAAAAAATCAATGAAGCTAAAAGCTGGTTGGCTCTTTGAAAAGATAAAATCGACAGACCATTAGCTAGATTAACTTCTCTTCTAGAAGAGAGAAGATTCATGAATAAATATTTCTCAAAAGAAGATATACAAATGGCCAACAAACATATGAAAAAATGCTCAATGTCGTTAGTCACACAGGAAATGTAAATTAAAATCATAATGAGATACCACCTTACCCCAGCCAGAATAGCCATTATTAAAAAGTCAAAACAAAACAAAACAAAACAAAAACACAAAAAACAGATGGTGTGGATGTGGTAAAAAGGGAACACTAATACAATGGTGGTGGGAATGTAAATTAGTACAATCTCTATGCAAAATAATATGGAGATTTCTCAAGGACCTGAAGTGGACCTATCATTTGATCCAGCAGTCATACTACTGGTTATCCACCCAAAGGAAAAGAAGTCATTATATCAAAGAGACACCTTCAGGGGAATGTTTATCACAGCACAAGTCACAGTTGCAAAGATGTGAAAACAACCTAAGTGACCATCAACTGATGAGCAGATAAAGAAAATGTGTTATATATACACCATGGGACAAATACTACTCAGCCATAAAAATGAATAAAATAATGTTTTCTGAAGCAACCTGGATGGAGCTGGGAGCCATTATTCTAAGTGAAGTGAATGGAAAACCAAATACTGTATTTCTCACTTATAAGTGGGAGCTAAGCTATGGGTACACAAAAGCATATGGACATTGGAGACTCAGAAGGAGGGGAGGGTGGGAGGGTGGTAAGATAAAAAAAACTACCTATTGAGTACAATGTACACCACTCAGGTGATGGGTGCACTAAAATCTCAGACTTCAACACTATACAATTCATCCACATAACCAAAAACTACTTGTACCCCTAAAGCTATTGAGTTTTTCAATGAGTTATTCATTGGTGAATTATAGATTTCTTTGGGAGTGTTTTCCCATATACTTTTCATAAAACATCAACAATTTCACCATTATTCCACCCAAGCTTCACCATAAATTTAATATTTGTTCTTGGTTCAGTTTTAGCAGAATTCATGTTGCTCTGATAGAGGCTAATTTCAAACTGATATTTTATACTTCTTAGTTTGTCAAATTAGATCCTATTCATGTATGTTATAACAAGTCAAGTTTATTACTGGTGCAAAATAATATGAATATGAGTTTATTTTTGTGCAAAAAAATGAAATCGATGCATAGTTTTCTATAATTCACATTTTCTTTGAATTTTTTTGAAGACACTTGAATCACGGAAAATAGGACTGAATTTCCTACAATCCCCCATCATGGGGACTAGGTATTAAAATAAATTATGACCATGGAGAATGCAAAGACTTGGCAAACTGGTTATATTTAAGATAGGTAGTTTTTTCCTAGAGTCATACTTAAGCTTTTGACTTCCAATGTGAGAATTCTCTTTTAAAAAGCAACTTTAAAACTTGTGGAAAATGCTCTCTATTACAATGGTTTATAACTTTTTGGAGTCAAGAATTTCATGGAGAAAATAGTTCCTACACCCTTCACCAGAAAATGGACCCATACTCATACACAGAAAGTGTTGTCTAAAATTTAACCTTTGTTAAAAACCTGGAAACAAACCGATAATCCTCCCTCCATAAAACTTAATTTTACATGGTAATTTGTTTCTTCTTGTTAATTTTTGTCTCAATGAGTACCTTCTATTTCTGCTCTTATTTTATTTTTAGGTTGCATTTTCCCCCTACACCCCCACTCCCCTCATTATACCCTTGATGATGCAGAACATTTGGTTGGTATTTACACTGAGAAAAATAGGAGGTGGCTTCCAAATCAATTTCACTGGTATTTCTCTTCTGTTCAATTGGCCTTTGTCTTTCTCTAGTACAGTAGAGACAAAACATTCAATAAGCTGAGTAATAGATTCTAAACAATTGGAAACATTCTATAAATTTTGATTGGTTAAAATGGAATTGCATTCAAATTTTTTATAGACAAACTGAAATCTCCTGTATTAAACCATAAAATTTGATATTAAATTTGCAGTTGCACATTCACTCCGACATCAATCAATGTTACAACTTTTCAAATTTGTTCTCTTGTATACTTTTTTTGATGACAATACATTCCTTGGTTTAAAGGGGATTTCTGAGTAATTGAATTTTCTAGTAAAAGATTTTAAATAATCAAGATTGAATTTCTCATTCCTAAGGATATTGTTCACTTGTTGATTGCCTTCTAGTATATTTTTATTGGGTGCAACAGAGCAATGTCATATCCCTTAGGATTCTCAGGAACATGCTAATGGAGTGATGCTATGCTCTCCCATCCATTAAATCCCCATCCTCAAGGCCAGTCTTGAGTGCTCCTATTTTATATTCATTCAGAATCAATTTTCTGAACACCTGCTTATATACCAGGCATAGTACCAAACACTAAGAAAACAGATGAAAAATGTAGGTACTGGCTAATCCTCGAAGAGCTTCACAGCCTCGTTAGCTTAAAAAATGGATAGTATTATTTAGGGCTGTCATTCTAGCTAAGAAATACTAGTATCTCCCTTCTAGAAATATATAATCTGACTGGGTAGTGAGACATAGCGAGTTATGTAATGATGCAAGATTATAACAGTTTAAATGCCAAATGAGTTGCTGGGATATTAAATGCTAAAGGAACTCAGGAGAAAAAAAAAGCACATAGTTCAACATTTAAGACACCAGGAAATTTTTCTGAAACCATCCATCCATTAAATTGAAGGATTATATCTGCTTGAATTAAATTAGTTTGGTCATTTTTTTTTTTTTTTCCAGCAAGTGTCCTAGGATCATGGTGTTCCACATTATTGGCATCATTATACCTGTGTGCATTAACTATTGAAGGTGTAAAAATACAATAATAAACCTTATTTACCTGCTTATATGGGAAGAAATATCAAAGGGAGTTTGAAACAATCTACATTATTTGCTGTGAACAACATACACCTTTTTAAAACAAAAATGAGAGAATTGTCATTTATAATTTTCCAGGTAACATCTTAATTTGTTGCAATCATTCTAAGCAGTTGAACTGATCCCTGCAGAGTTACCTGCTGAAAAGCAATATCCATACTTCAGGTCAAATTTAGATTCACAGGCCAGGCACCGTAGCTCATCCCTATAATCCCTGCACTTTTAGAGGCCAAGGCAGGAGGATTGCTTGAGTCCAGGAGTTTGAGACCAGACTAGGCAGCATAGGAACACCCTGTCTCCACAAAAATTAAGTTACCCAGGCGCAGTAGTGTGGGCCTGTGATCCCAGCTACATAGAAGGCTTGAGCCTGAGAGATTGAGGCCGCAGTGAGCCATGATGGTGCCACTGCACTCTAGCCTGAGCAACAGAATGAGACCCAGTCTCAAATAAATATATGCCCATGAGCCCTGGGCTAGGTTTCATTTGACAGAAAACAGATTTCTTTTGTCCCCAAAAATATGCTCAAGAAAACACTGTTTTGAGAGCCCCCAGCTAAATTGGGGTTCCAGTACCAGAGCAGCTAGTGACCCTTCTTTAATGGGGAATGAAGGGGAGCTGGATATGAGTGTTTACTGTGTGTCTTTCACAGGATACTTCTTTTACCTAGCAGATGGCCTAATGTCTAGTTGTCTGACCCATGACCACGGGGGTTCATGAGAAACTTGTTTATACTGGCACATGCTCTTGTCTGACCAGTTACATGCCTTCCTGACCATCATTCTGGCACTGGGATCCTGATCTTATGCTTTCCCTGGTGTTCTGGGGAAAATCCTACCTGGGTTTTTCAGAGGGAAGGCACAGATTCAACACACAACCACAATAAGAATCACATTTAAATATTTTGTGTTTCTTTCAACTTCAGATCCTGGGCAGGGAGAGTCAGGAGGGCAGTTCTCCATCCCCAGGTCACACGAGGCAGTAATAAAGAGTTGAGCTGAGAGAGAGAGGGCAGAGAGAGAAAGCACAAGAGGCAATTAGCAGCATATATAAGAGAATAGGGTATGGGGTATGAGTCACTTTAAATTTCTGGGGAAATGTCTGAATGATTTCTTTAAAGGGATCCCAGTCTGCTAGGTGGGAGAGATTCCTCTAAGTTCTCATCTCTGGCCACCAGCTTAAGCCATTTGTGTGTGATATGGAATTGGAAACTGTGTCAAGGTTGACTGAGCCCTGCTTGCAACAAAAGCAAGCAATGCAGCAATGAAAGAGGCACGTGCCCCAGCAGCACTTACTATTGTGAGGCGCATGGCTATTCAGGCAAAATAACCCCTATTATGGGTGAGGGTTAGGCAATTTCACCCCAGCTCCACTTCACCAACACAGTGAGTGCAGAATTGTATCACCCTCTCTGACTTTACTATGAGGGAATCACTGATGCCTGGAGCTTGGTAGCCACATCTCTATTGCTGGCCAGGTGAAGGCAGAGCTCCACCATCCTGGCCAACTCACTGTGGCTTAACACTAGCACTTCCTAATGTATAGTCAATACAGTCCTGAGTACTACCAAGCCTTCAGGTAACTGGAAAAGTACACCTGGCCAAGGAGCAACACACGCTTAAATAGTGGCCCACTGGGCCGAGCACGGTGGCTCACACCTGTAATCCAGCACTTTGGAAGATCGAGACGGGTGGATCACGAGGTCAGGAGCTCAAGACCAGTCTAACCAATATGGCGAAACCCCATCTCTACTAAAAATACAAAAATCAGGTGTGGTGGCAGGTGCCTATAATTCCAGCTACTCGGGAGGCTAAGGCAGGAGAATCACTTGAACCTGGGCAGCAGAGGTTGCAGTGAGCCGAGATCATGCAACTGCACTGCAGCCTGGGTGACAAAGTGAGTTGTCTCAAAAAAAAAAATTAGTGGCTCACTGTTTAGGGGACCCAATTCCAGAAAGGGCTGCTGGTTCCTCACAGGGAAACACCTTCCTTACACTGGAACCTGCTCTTCAATGGCTGCAGGGAAGTCTGATAGCTCTAAGAACCATCCATAGCCACTGCAATTTCTGGAAAATCTCCAAGGTAACACCCAACAACAGCAGTACACATTTATGCAAAGCAAAACTACAGGCCACTAGCAAGCAGTGCTTTCTTTCCAAAAGGAGAGAGCTATTTGGGAGAGGAAATTTGTATTAGTCTGTTTTCACACTGCTGTAAAGAACTGCCTGAGACTGGGTAATTTTTAAGGGAAAAAGGTTTCATTGACTCACAGTTCCACATGGCTGGGGAGGCATCAGGAAACTTACAATCATGGCAGAAGGCAAAGAGGAAGCAAGGCAGCTTATTCATAAGGCAACAGAAAGGAGCTAAAGAAGAAGAGCCCCTTATGAAATCTTCAAATCTCATGAGAATTCATTCTCACAAGAACAGCAGGGAGTTGGGGAGGGGGGAACCACTCCCATGATTCAACTACCTCCACCTGCTCTCTTTCTTGACATGTGGGGATTATGGGGATTACAATTCAAGATGACATTTGGATGGGGACATAAAGCCTAACCATATCAAAATTAGTAAACCATGTGCAGCTAAAATGCATTGTGGAGGTGTATAACCTGTGCCAACTGTCCCATACTCATCACCATTTGTTTTGAGACTCCCCCAGTTAAATTGGGGTTCCAGTGACAGAGTGTAGCATTGGTACTATAACAGGAAATAAGGAGAGCTTGATGTGAGGGTTTACACGGTGCTTTTATCAGATACTTCTTTAAAGCGGTAGATGACCTAATGCCTAGATGTCCAACCCATTTTACACTGGCAGAGGCCCTTGTGGCTCTTGACTGACCAGTTTATGCCTTCTTGACCATGGCTTTGTCACTGGGAGCCTGACCTTGTACTCTCCCCTGATATCTCAGGAAAAATTCACTCTGGGGCACTGATATGGTTTGGCTGTGTCCCTCTCTCCCCCCAAATCTCATCTTGAATTCCCACATATTGTGGAAGGCACCCAGTGGGAGGTAATTGAATCATGGGGGCAGGTCTTTCCTGTGCTGTTCTTGTGATAGTGAATAAGTCTCATGAGATCTGATGGTTTTAAAAAGTGGAGTTTCCCTGCACAAGCTCTCTTCTCTTGTCTGCCACCATGAGATATGCCTTTCATCTTCCGCCATGGTTTTGAGACCTCCCCAGCCATGTGGAACTGTAAGTCCATTAAACGTCTCTCTTTTGTAAATTGCCCAGTCTTGGATACGTCTTTATTAACAGTGTGAAAACAGACTAATACAGGCACCTCTAGTTTTTTAGATAAAAACTGCAAATTCAATACACCACCATAACAGGGAACTAGTTCAATTTTTTTTTTTTTTTCAACTTACAGATCCTGGGCAGAGAGGGTACAATGAGTTAAGAGGGCAGTCCTTCTTTCCTTGGTCATGTGAGTCAAGAAAGAAGAATCAAGCCCAGAGAGAGAGAGAGAGAGAGAGTGTGTGTGTGAAGAGAGAGAGAGAGAGCACATATGGCCACTAGCAGCACATTATATATAACAGAATAAGGTGTGGGTCACTTTAAATTTATGGGCAAATGCATGAATGGTTCATTTACAGAAGGCAGCTGGAAAGTGAGGAGACAGTTCTGCTAGGTGGGAGAGGTGAATCTTAGTGATGAGTCTTAGCAGCTTTAATCCTCCTCTGGTTTTGTATTTCCAATCATCTACCTGAGTTGTTTTTGCTCACACTTCTGACACCAAACGTGGGTTTTTTTCCTCACATCTTCTAATTTTCCAACTTTCCAGATACCAACTGAGTGCCTAAAATTCAATTCAATTCTGACATCAACTTCCTTGAGTTAGCTTAGACCTCACAAGTTAAGGGCCCAATCTCAGAAGTCTGCCCTCACTTCAGATGCCAGTCACAATTCCAGGCTGTCACCTGTACCTTTTTTTAGACAGGAGTTTTAACAGAGATTAAATAGACATGATTACATAGACATGATTGATTATATCATTCTCCATTGGTGATTAACTGAATCTCCAGCCTCTCTCCCTGCTCCTGAGGTTGGGAAAGGGACTGAAAATTCCAACCCTCTAAGATATGGTTGGCTACTTTGGCAACTAGCCTCCATTCTGAAGCTATCTAGGGGCCCACCATGAGTCACCTTATCAACATAAACTCAGGTACAATTGAAAGAGGCTTGTAATGAATAACAAAAGATGCTTCTATCACTCCTATCACTCTGGAAATTCACTGCATTGTAGGATCCCCATGTCAGGAACCAGGGACAAAAACCAAGTGTATATTTCCTATTGTATCACACTACCCTACACAAATTCTTTCTACTGGGGTTCCTGTGCCTGCTGCCTATTACTTGCCTTACTGCCTTTTCAGCAGACCTGAGGAAACCTAAAGGAACACCTATTGACAAGAAATACCAAAGTATTACATTGACTTGTGAATACTAAAATTTGTACTGCATTTCTTTAGACTCTTATGAGAACCAATAGAGTTTTGGTCTATATTTCTCTCAGAAAAATGGAAAAAGATGGAAACTATTACTGAATCTTTCTATGACCTATAGATAGCTTATGACCTAGACAAATTTTAATCAAATTTACCAAATCATAAACTCAACATGGGCAGATTTTTAAAAATTTTTATTGCGATAAAATATATATAACATAAAATTTACCATCTTAATCATTTAAGGGTACAATTTGGTGATATTAAGTACATTCATAATGTTGTGCAACCATTACCACCATCCATCTATAGAATTCTTTTCATCTTGCATGACTGAACCTCTATATCCATTAAACAAAAACTCCCCAGCCTCCCCTCCTTCCAGTACCTGTAAAACACATTTCTACTTTCTGTCTGTATGTACCTTAAAAAAGGGTATTTGCAGGTTTGTGACTGATTTTTTTCACTTAGCATACTGGCCTCCAGGTTCATCTATGTAGTAGCACAAGTCAGAATTTCCTTCCTTTTTAAGTCTAAGTAATATTCCATTATACGTATGTATCACATTTTGCTTATCCATTCATCTACCAATGGACACATGGGTTCATTAAAAGACATTTTTATCTTTGTTCACTACCATATCCCTAACATTTAGAAAAATTTCTGGCCTGAATTAGGTGTTTGGTGATCGTTAAGTAATGAATGGTTAACAGTTAAATGTGTGCTCTTGATTATACTTGTAACAGCATGATGTTCATTGAATAAGTTGTCAATGTGAGTGTGCTTTTGGGTAACCTGTGACTTCTCATCTCGTCTCTTCCCTGACTTTATGTTTCTAATTCTTTCTTTTACTATCCTTTCACTATGCATTCCATTGATTTCTCCCATCCTTTTCTATTCTTTGTTTCTCAGACAAAATTAATACAACACTGTAACATTAATGTAGCAATGCTGGATAGAGGCGGGGTTGGTTGATTCAGTAAATAATACTTGGACACCTACAATTATGCTGGCCTCTGTGCTAGCATTGGAACCATTATACCTAATTAGTATTGTCTATTGAATCTTAGTTTAGAGCCTTAGCTTTCAGTCAGGACTTTAAAATGCTGAGCATTACTCAAAAGAAATTCAGTGCTTATGAAGTATTTACTAAACTGTTTAATTCAAGCAATATACAGTAATATATTCCAAAGATTATACTCTCTGAAAGCAGTGATGAAGCTTAATTCCTACATTTATCCAAATTAAAGTACCTTTGGAAATCATTTACCACACTTATGTATATCAAAAATATGTCTTAAATAAACCAAGTTCACTCCCAGATCAAATGAGTTTGGAGATGTTCAGAGTGGTTTGGTGGTAGAACAATTTGCAAGGTCTACAATTGGCAAGGTAGAACAATTTGCAACGTCTACAGTTAGTAATTGAGGTATACTATTCAATTTTTAAAATATCGCTTGTCAGCTAGAATCTAGTATATTTTGTTTCAATTATAACTTGATTTTATAAACACCCGAAGATAAAGATTTGGAATGTCAATACTGACAGAACTATAGCATTATAGCTCTATTGGGCCTAACTATTCAATCTTCTAACTGAATTTCTTATTTTTCCTCTCATTTTTTATATCTTTTAACACTATAACTTACAAAAAAAAAACCTATCTTGTCTTACTTTATTGGACCTAGAATTATTATTTTATGTCATATCTCATTTCTTTAAAAAACAAAACCAAGATTCCTGTGCGCTTTATCTTTTTGAATGCCCTAAAAAGGTCTGTCTTCCTGAGCAAAGTCTATCTTCATCTAAGCACAGCCAACAGAAAGTAATCTGCATACCTTATACTAGCAATCACATCCTGGTGGATTTGAGATTGACTGTGGCAGATTTGATAGACTTACAGTTGCTTTTCTGAAAGCACATATTTCCTCATCAGCATTTTAAAACAATAAAACTGCAGGGAAAACAGAAGATCTCAAAGTATAGAACAGCTATAGTAGCAGATCAGATAGAAACAAAATCAGGCAAGCCAATGATGAATCAGTGGTGAGTCAGAAATCTTAAGGAGATGGAAGGAGATAGAGTAATAACAAGCAAACACAAGGTGGGTATTTGATGACTCCAATATCCAAAACTACTAATAAACTTTTCTAGTATGTTTTTAAAAATTATTTGTCCTTTCTTCTTGTTTTCTATAGGCTAGTAAATTTGTAATTGAATTGATACAAGGTATGAAAACTTTTACAGAAATTGTGCATTTGGTAGACAGAGTAAAAGAAATTCACCTTAACCCAGTCTGAATTTGAAATTGAGCTAGTCTGAAGCTGAATTCTGTCTTTCTATGGCCTGACTGATTTCTGGTTCACCTTTTCTATTAAGGAGTAACCCTTTAGGCATTCCAACTGAAATCCTAGATTATTAATGAAGCCTCTCCTCCATAGTGACCTCTGAATTCCATTTTTTTTTTTTTTTTTTTTTATCTCTCAAATCCATAAAACAGACAAACCTCTGGTCAGATTTTTAGCCTTTTAACCATCAGTTACAAATTGACAAAAAACTCAGGGGAAAAGCAGCATGGAATGTTGCATGTGTTCACTTCCATTCCTTTCTTTCCAGTAATCTGGTCTTCAAGTCCTTGCTTCCTGGGAAGCTCTCTGAAGTCCTCAAACAGAGAAGGGGTGTGTGTGTGTGTGTGTGTGTACTTCAATCCAGCTTTTCACTTTTGTAGTTTTTCTTGGAGAGAGAATTGGTCTGCTACAAGCTAGTCTGCCATAGCTGAAAGCAGAAGTCATGACAGGTATCATGACTTGACAGAACTGACACAGCATTGGCCGGGTGTAGTGGCTCATGCCTGTAATCCCAGCACTCTGGGAGGCTGAGGCAGGCAGATCAACTGAGGTCGGGAGTTTGAGACCAGCCAGACCAACATAGAGAAACTCTGTCTCTACTAAATTAGTCAGGCGTGGTGGCAGGTGCCTATAATCCCAGCTACTCAGGAGGCTAAGGCAGGAGAATCGGTTGAACCTGGGAGGCAGAGGTTGCAGCGAAAATCCATCTCAAAAAAAAAAAAAAAGAATTGATTCAGCATACCAAGGAAGAAGCCATGGAACAGGAGAGACATTATCAGCTTTCATCTTTGTGTGTGTTTTCTTTATACCTGTGGGAGTTGCCTTTTTACTGGTTGACCTAACATTTTCTTAGACTCTTCTTTATGGTGCCACCAACATTGTTCTTTGAGGGCCAATCCTTCAAACATTATGGCTGCTTTTATACCTTTTTGGCTGTAATGAATTACTGTCCTTTTTTCAAATCTGTCACTCATCCTGCTGTGTGGCTTCTGGCATTCTCACTGAAGAAACCTGTAAAGAGATAAATATTGTTCTAGTGATTTTTGACAGATAAGTTTTTATAAGTAGTAGTTCTTCCTCAGCTTGGAAAATACTAGTCTAGGGTGTCAAAAGATGACTGTAATTTCCAAACTTGGAAAAAAACCCAACCCATGGAATTGGAAGATATCTTAAAGAACACACAGTCCAGTCTTTCATGGAGAAGCCAACTTGCCCAAGGTTCCATGTCATTAGGTGCAAGGAACAGTAAGTGTCTGCTTCCTGCCCGTGCACTTCAACAATACTCTTGCTGTAGATCAGTTACTTCATGGAAAGATTTCTGTTGACTGGTAACTCTTGGAATTTTCATCCCATACCCTAAAGTTTCTCTTTGAGATACCAGTTTAGGATGTTAACAGTTAACTGCAAATTCGAAGTTTACATGGTAATGTATATATAAGGGTGTTGTTTTAAAGCAATTCTCCATGGAGCAGACATTTACATGCAGAAAGTTTAGTAGGAAAGTTTGTAGGGGAGCATAAGAAGTAGGGCCAGGCAGAGGGAGGATATAAACTGGATGGATTCACAACAAAGATTCATTCAATGACATGGGTACTGTGAAGCAGGGATGGCCCCATCAGAGTTCTGCTTTTAGGCAAGGCAGTTGGACATTTATGCCCCCATCTGGATAGTTAACCAGTTACTAATTAGTTTAAAATGATTAATTAGTTAAAAAATTAATTTAATTTTTAACTAATTACTAGTTAGTAAAACTAGTTAAAATGGCTAATTTAAAATGAACGCTAAATAAACTAATACGTATGTTTTTGTCTCTCTGCTAGGTTGTCCTTAAAATAAACAGCAAATAGCTACAATCTGGAAGTGAAATAACCTATGGTTTTATTCATAAACATTTTGCAGTTGTTATCAAAAACAAAGCATTAAGGAGGTATGCAAATGTCACATTCTTTCTGACTTTTAGAAAAGGATGAAGGTTACCAAAGTTCAGATACTTGCTTTCTAAAGAGTACCTTCATTGTTCTCATGGTTCTTGTGCAAGTTTTATTGAGAGGCTTAGTAGAATAATGATCTTGAACTCAAAGGAACTAAAGAGCAGACATTATCTTTTGGTCATGCATTTCACCATGTTTGAAGCTGAATAAATGTTTATTTAGTAAGAACATTCACTGTACAGTCAAAAAGGAATGTTTGCACTTGCGTATGGCAATGATTACAAGTATTCACTAATATATTTAATGAAAAGAATTAATTCTTCAATAGAAAATATATCATGTAATGTCTTTACTGAGTTAAAGAACATGAATCAAGCACATGATCTTTGAAACTGTCAAATTTCAGATTTGTGAAGGCATTATTTAAATGATAAATGAGACAATTTTTTAAAAAGTTATTTAAACACATTTTAAGTGTTCTCAGTTCCAGCCAAATTGAAAATGAAAGTAAGATTTTATTATCTTCTTGAAATTCTAAAACACATCTTCTATTAGTTTTCAAATTACCTTCAGTTGAGTGTAGGTGGATGTATAGTTAGAAGTCAATTTGAATAAGTTATATATTTGAGGTCATAATGTTTATAGAAAGAATGGAGGAAAACATGTTTCTATGTGAAACCATCAAATGAAAAATTAAGAATCAATTTGAAGGGATGGAAAAAATCTCCTACTAATCTGTGACTCCTTTAACCTGCCAGAAAATCCTTATTTTTAACACCCAGCATAATATAGAAACAAATATTGATGACTGGAAAACCATAAGACCATCTTATTTTTATTTTCTCAAATTCTAATTCATAAAAGAGGCTACATAAAATTAGCACATATAGAGCGATTCAATGAATATCTCAAATCCATATCTGATTTTACGTAAAACAAGTTCACAAAATTTTACCTTGTCAATCTATCTATAACTCCCCTCTGTTGGAGGAAATAAGAAGAATTCTGTGATTGTTGCCTATGATACTTGGGAGGAAGCCCAGGCATTGGGGTAATTTTTATGCACTGAGAGTGTCCTGTACATATTTGATGCTTATTTGTTAAATACTGATATTTAACAATTTTACTGTTGTTAAAACAGAACAATTTAGCAGATTATCTATTGGAGAACTCTGAGGACATGATAGATAATAGGAAGGAAGAACTATAAAAAGACTAGCAAGGAGGGGTTCTGGTCATTCAATGGAGGAACCTTGAGTATACATGGCCAGGAGATGTACTCAAGAATCTAAAGTCGAGCCTGGGAGGGACTTCAAGATGGGTGACTAGATGCATCTGGTACTCACTTCTTTCATGAAGAGGAAGCAAAATAGTGAATAGATAATTACACTTCAAATAAATCATCTAAGAAAAACACTGGAATTCAACAGAGAAATGACAGGAAGCACCAAAAGCAAGGAAGGAGAAGGAAGCAAGGCAGCCTTCTTGACTGGTATAGGCTGGGGACCTGGAGAGGCTCCCTGATGTTGGAAAAGGGTAAGCGAGAGATTCCCAACAGTCCACATTCCTGCTGAAGACTCCTAAAATCCTAGCCATGGGAGAGCCCCTTCACCCTCACGGAGCCTGAAACTAACAAAGGGAGTTCCCTGGAGACTGCAATTGCATTGCTCCATAAAGGGAGCCCAGACTGAATCCTACAAGTCCCCAAGTCCTAAGCAGCTGTGTTGACATTCCCTGCCTTCAGCTGACACTAGGCTGAGGCATGAGCCACTGGCAGCAACCCTGCTCCCACTAGCAGAGGGGTGGCTATGCATTTTCGCATGCCCTGAAGACGAATTTCACCACCATCTCTGCAGGCTGAAGCACAAGTGAAGTGCATGACCCCCAGCCCTCTGTCTGCAGCTTCTCCCACTGACAGCATACATATCCTCCAGCAGGGCTGCAGCACAGGTGCTGCTGCCTCAACCTAAGCATTCCACTGGCAGCCTATGGATCAGCCGACCCCTCCTAACCATAGCCGGGACCCCAAGCACCATCAAAGGCTTAAGGACAAGTCCACCAGGCCTAGCTCTGCTCCCCTTGAGTACCCAAGCATGCTGTTCAAGGGTCTGCAGATTACCCACCCCAGTTCACTACCATTGGCACCTGAACACTTCTCCCAGAGACTGAGGTCATTCCCACAAAAAATGCTTCTACCATCACAACTGGTACCCACCCACACATGCTACCTGCAGACTTAAAGACTGGCCTGCCCAACCCATCACAACAACCACCAACACCAGTGCAGACCACTTGTGTCCCAGAGGGTTGTAACACCACTGCTAATGCCACACCAGCTGCCCAGGGACTTGATAAGTTGCCCACCCACATGACTAATCACTGTCACTCCTGGCATCTGAGCAAGCCACTGGAAGCCCAAAAATAGGCCTGCCTTGACCCTCTAACACCAGTGACAGTGTATGCTGCGCGGAGGCCCAAGGACAGATAAGCTCAGCCCACCACTGCCACCACTGGAACCCAAAGACTGGTCCATCTGGCATCCCAGATGCCAGCATAAATTCATCACAGCCTCCAATAATGACTGCACCCTATCCACTGAGGAAATCATATACAACAGTGATGCTGCTTAGAACCAAATATATAAAGCAGAAACTACACTACTGCACACAACCAAAATCATAGATATATCTTCAAGAAAGCCAAAGCACCCCACCCAACCAACATCATAGATATATCTTCAAGAAAATGTCCTCCTCTGCAAAAGCAAATTCAAAAAATTGGAAGAAGCAACTACTACACCAGATGAGCAGATATTAGTGTAAGAACACAGGAAATGTGAAAAAGCAAGGAAATACAACACTTCCAAAGGAACACATAATTCTACCAAAACAGATCCCAATCAAACGGAACTTTACAAAATCTCCCGAAAGATTTAAAATATTCATTTTAAACAGGCTCAGTGAGATAGAATAGAATATTGAAAAGCAATACAAAGAAATCAAAAAACAATTCAGGATATGAATGTGAAGTTTAACAAAGAGATAAATGTTTTAAAAAACAGAAATTTTGGAACCGAAGAATTCCTTGAAAGAAATATAAAATATATTCAAAATTTCAACAATAGATTAGATTGATCAGCTAAGTTTCTCAGAACTTGGAGACAGGTCTTTTGAAATAAACCAGTCAGTCAAAAATATAAAGAAAGAAAATTTTTTTAAAAGAGCAAAGCCTATGTGGCATATGGGACATCATAAAGGGACCAAATATTTAAATTTTTGGTTTTCAGAGAGGCAAAAAAAATGAAAGAATTGTAATAGTTATTTAACGAAATAATAAATGAAAACTTCTCAAGTCTAGTAAGAGATTAAGACAACCTGATACAAGAGACTCAGAGATCCCCAAATACATAAAAATCAAAGAGATTTTCTCCAAAGCACATTATAGTCAAACTGTCAAAAGTCAAAGACAAAGAATTCTAAAAACAGCAAGAGAAAAGCATCTAGTCACTTATAAAGAAATATCAGTCAGAATAACGGTGAATTTCTTGGCAGAAACTTTACAGGCAAGGAGAGAATAGGATGATACATTCAAAGTGCTGAAAGAAAAAAGTGCCAATAATATCCAGTGCCATATCATAACCAGCAAATTGATCCTTCATAAATGAAGGAAAAATAAAGTATTTCTCAGACAAGCAAAAGTTGAGAGGATTAATCACCACTAGACTAGCTCTACAAGAAATGTGTAAGGGTATCCTACACCTGGAAGTGAAAGAAAAATATCTGTAATCATGAAAACACATGGAAATTTATGAAATATTTCATCTAACAGCTACAGAGTACTCATATTTCTCACCTGCACATGGAAAAGTCTCCATGATAGACCACATGTTAGGACATAAAACAAGTCTGAACAAGTTTTTAAAATCAAAATTGTATCAAATGTTTTCTCAGAACACAAAGGAATAAAAGTAGAAATTAATAAGAAAAGGAACTTTGGAAACTGCACAAAACATGGAAATTTAAAAACATGCTCCTGGTCTGGGTGCAGTGGCTCAAGTCTATAATCCTAGCACTTTGGGAGGCTGAGGCAGGTGGATTGCTTGAATTCAGGAGTTCAGGACCAGCCTGGTAAACATGGTGAAATCTCATATATACTAAGTAAGTAAGTAAGTAAGTAAGTAAGTAAGTAAGTAAGTAAGTAAATAAATAAATAAATAAATAAATAAGAAAATTAAATTAGCCGGACATGGTGGCACACTCTTGTAGTCCCAGCTACTTGGGGGGCTGAAGCAAGAGGATTGCTTGAGCCTGCAATGTCAAGGCTGCAGTGAGCGAAGTTCAAGCCACTGCATTCCAGCCTGAGTGACAAAGTGAGACCTTTTCTCAAAACAAAAACAAAACACACATATGCTACTGAACAAACATTGAGTCAAGGAAACAATTAAGGAGGATATTTTTAAAAATGTAAAACAAATTAAAATCAAGACGAAACATACCAAAACTTATGGAATGCAGCAAAAGCAGTGCTAAGAAGATTTATAGTAATAAATGACTGCATTGAAAAAGTAGAAATATTTCGAATAAACAATCTAATTATTCAATTCAAGGCACTAAAAAAGCAGGAGCAAAGCAAATCCAAAATTATTAGAAGCAAAGAAACAATAAAGATCAGAGAAGAACTAAACAAAATAGAGACTAAAATAATTACAAAAGATCAATGAAACAAAGAATTTGTTTTTTGAAAAGATAAGCAAAACCAATAAGTTGCTTGCTAGGCTAATAAAGAAAAAAAGGGAAAAGACCTAAATAAAGAAAATCAGAAATGAAAAATGAGACTTTACCACTGATAAAACAGAATTATGAAAGTTCATCAGAAACTATTATGAACACCTACCTATACACGAACAAACTAGAAAACCTAGAGGAACTAAATAGATTCCTGGACACAATCTACGAAGATTGAATCAGGAAAAAACAAAAAACATGAACAGACTAATAATGAGTAATGAGATTGAATCAGCAATTTTAAGAAAAGTCCCCCCAAAAAGAAAAGTCCAGGGCTGGATGGCTTTACTGCTAAATTCTACCAAATTTTCCAAGAATAAATAACACTAATGCTCCTCAAACTATACCAAAAAATTAAAAAGGAGAAAATTCTCCCTAATTCATTTTACAAGGCCAGCATTACACTGATTTCAAACCCAGACAAGGATGCAACAATAGCAACAACAGAAACTGCAGTCCAGTATCCCTGATGAGCACAGACACAAAAATTCTCAACAAAATACTAGCAAACAAAATCAAAAAGCATATTTAAAGATACACCATGATCAAGTGGGACTTATACCAGGGATGTAAGGATGGGTCACCATACACAAATTAACAAATGTAATACATCATATCAACAAAATAAAAGACAAAAACTATATCATGAACTCAACAGATGCAGAAAAAGTGTTGTATAAAATTCAGCATCGTTTCATGGTAAAAAGAAAAAAGCTCTCAACAAACTATGCATAGAAGGAACATACCTCAATATAGTAACATGATAAAGGCCATATATGACACTCCACATCACATTGAATGAGGAAAAGCTGAAAGCCTTTCTCTAAGTACTATAATAAGACAAAGATGTCCATTTTTACCACTCTTATTCACTCTAGTACTGAAAGTCCTAGCTAGAACAATCAGGCAAGAGAAAGAAATAAAATACATCCAAATGGAAAAGAGGAAGTTAAACTGTCCCTCTTTGTTGATGACATGATCTAATACCCAGAACATCCTAAAGGTTCCACTGAAAACTCCTAAATCTGATGAATAAATTTAGTAAGCTTGCAGGATACAAAATCAACATACAGAAATTAGTAGCATTTCTACACACTAATAATGAACTAGCTGACAAAGCAATCCCATTGATAATAGCTACAAAAATTAAAATACTTAAAAATAAATTCCACCAATCACATTAAAGGAAATGTGCTACAAGGAAAACTACAAAACATGGATGAAGAAATTGAAGAGAACACAAACAAATGGAAAGACATCCCATGCTTATGGAGCAAAATGATTAATATTGTTAAGATAACCATACTGCCCAAAGCAACCTACAGATTCAGTGCAATCCCTATCAAAATACCAGTGTCATTTTTTACAGAAATAGAAAAAACAATCCTGAAGTATATATGAAACCAAAAAGAGCTCAAATAGCCAAAGAAATCCTGAGGAAAAGGAACAAAACTGGGTCAAGCGCGGTGGCTCACGCCTGCAATCCCAGCACTTCGGGAGGACGAGGCAAGTGGATCACGAGGTCAGGAGTTCAAGACCAGCCTGGCCAAGAGGGTGAAACCCCGTCTCTACTAAAAATACAAAAAAATTAGCCGGTTGTGGTGGCAGGCGCCTGTAATCCCAGCTACTGGGGAGGCTGAGGCAGAGAATTGCTTGAACCCAGGAGGCAGAGGTTGCAGCGAGCCAAGATTGTGCCACTGTGCTCCAGCCTGAGCGACAGAGCAAGACTCCGTCTCAAAAAAAAAAAGAAAAAAAAAAAGGAAGGAACCAAACTGAAGGTATTACATTACCTGACTTAGAAATATATTACAAGTTTATGGTAACCAAAATAGCATGATATTAATATAAAAATAGACACGTAGACAAGTGGAACAAAATAGCAAATCCAGAAACAAATCCACATATTTACAGCCAACTAATTTTTTTTTTTTATGCCTAAGATCTCAAAAGCACAGACAACTAAAACAAATAATAGACAAATGGAACTATATTAAACTGAAAAGCTTCTGCACAGCCAAGGAAACAATCAACAAAGTGAAAAGACAACCTGTTGAATGGGAGAAAATATTTGCAAACTATTCATCCAGCAAGTACTAATATCCAGAATATTCAAGGAAATCAAATAATTCATCAGTAAAAAAAAAAAAAATCCCGGAGAATAACGGGGGGGTGGGGGGGGGGCAGAGCAAGATGGCCGAATAGGAACAGCTTCAGTCTCCATCTCCCAGCGCGAGCGACACAGAAGACCGGTGATTTCTGCATTTTCAACTGAGGTACTGGGGTCATCTCACTCGGGAGTGCTGGACAATCGGTGCGGTTCAGCTGCTGCAGCCCGACCAGCGAGAGCTGAAGGAGGGCGAGGCATCGCCTCACCTGGGAAGCGCGAGGGGGAAGGGAGTCCCTTTTCCTAGCCAGGGGAACTGAGACACACAACACCTGGAAAATCGGGTAACTCCCACCCCAATACTGCGCTGTAACACCGGCACACCGGAGATTATATCCCACACCTGGCCGGGAGGGTCCCACGCCCACGGAGCCTCCCTCCGTGCTAACACAGCAGTCTGCAGCAATCTAACGGCAAGGCAGCAGCGAGGCTGGGGGCGCTGGGGGAGGGGCGCCCGCCATCTCTGAGGCTTAAGTAGGTAAATAAAGCCACTGGGAAGCTCGAACTGGGTGGAGCTCACAGCAGCTCAAGGAAACCTGCCTGTCTCTGTAGACTCCGCCTCTGGGGACAGGGCTCAGCTAAAGCAGCAGAGGGGTGTCCAGACGCGAACGACTCTGTCTGACAGCTTTGAAGAGAGCAGTGGATCTCCCAACACGGAGGTTGAGATCTGAGAAGGGGCAGTCTGCCTGCTCAAGTGGGTCACTGACCCCTGAGTAGCCTAACTAGGAGACATCCCCCACTAGGGGCAGTCTGACACCCCACACCTCACAGGGTGGAGTACATCCCTGAGAGGAAGCTTCCAAAGCAAGAATCAGACAGGTGCACTTGCTGTTCAGCAATATTCTATCTTCTGCAACCTCTGCTGCTGATACCCAGGCAAACAGGGTCTGGAGTGGACCTCAAGCAATCTCCAACAGACCTATAGCTGAGGGTCCTGACTGTCAGAAGGAAAACTATCAAACAGGAAGGACACCTATACCAAAACCCCATCAGTACGTCACCATCATCAAAGACCAGAGACAGATAAAACCACAAAGATGGGGAAAAAGCAGGGCAGAAAAGCTGGAAATTCAAAAAATAAGAGCGCATCTCCTCCTGCAAAGGAGCACAGCCCATCGCCAGCAATGGATCAAAGCTGGTCAGAGAATGATTTTGATGAGATGAGAGAAGAAGGCTTCAGTCCATCAAACCTCTCAGAGCTAAAGGAGGAATTACGTACCCAGCGCAAAGAAACTAAAAATCTTGAAAAAAGAGTGGAAGAATTGACAGCTAGACTAATTAATGCAGAGAAGGTCATAAACGAAATGACAGAGATGAAAACCATGACACGAGAAATACGTGACAAATGCACAAGCTTCAGTAACCGACTCGATCAACTGGAAGAAAGAGTATCAGCGATGGAGGATCAAATGAATGAAATGAAGCGAGAAGAGAAACCAAAAGAAAAAAGAAGAAAAAAAATGAACAAAGCCTGCAAGAAGTATGGGATTATGTAAAAAGACCAAATCTACGTCTGATTGGGGTGCCTGAAAGTGAGGGGGAAAATGGAACCAAATTGGAAAACACTCTATAGGATATCATCCAGGAGAACTTCCCCAACCTAGCAGGGCAGGCCAACATTCAAATTCAGGAAATACAGAGAACGCCACAAAGATACTCCTCGAGAAGAGCAACTCCAAGACACATAATTGCCAGATTCACCAAAGTTGAAATGAAGGAAAAAATCTTAAGGGCAGCCAGAGAGAAAGGTCGGGTTACCCACAAAGGGAAGCCCATCAGACTGACAGCAGATCTCTCAGCAGAAACTCTACAAGCCAGAAGAGAGTGGGGGCCAATATTCAACGTTCTTAAAGAAAAGAATTTTAAACCCAGAATTTCATATCCAGCCAAACTAAGTTTCATCAGTGAAGGAGAAATAAAATTCTTTACAGATAAGCAAATGCTTAGAGATTTTGTCACCACCAGGCCTGCCTTACAAGAGACCCTGAAGGAAGCCCTAAACATGGAAAGGAACAACCAGTACCAGCCATTGCAAAAACATGCCAAAATGTAAAGACCATCGAGCCTAGGAAGAAACTGCATCAACTAATGAGCAAAATAACCAGTTAATATCATAATGGCAGGATCAAGTTCACACATAACAATATTAACCTTAAATGTAAATGGACTAAATGCTCCAATTAAAAGACACAGACTGGCAAACTGGATAAAGAGTCAAGACCCATCAGTCTGCTGTCTTCAGGAGACCCATCTCACATGCAGAGACATACATAGGCTCAAAATAAAGGGATGGAGGACGATCTACCAAGCAAATGGAGAACAAAAAAACGCAGGGGTTGCAATCCTAGTCTCTGATAAAACAGACTTTAAACCATCAAAGATCAAAAGAGAGAAAGAAGGCCATTACATAATGGTAAAGGGATCAATTCAACAGGAAGAGCTAACTATCCTAAATATATATGCACCCAATACAGGAGCACCCAGATTCATAAAGCAAGTCCTTAGAGACTTACAAAGAGACTTAGACTCCCATACAATAATAATGGGAGACTTCAACACTCCACTGTCAACATTAGACAGATCAACGAGACAGAAAGTTAACAAGGATATCCAGGAATTGAATTCATCTCTGCACCAAGCGGACCTAATAGACATCTATAGAACTCTCCACCCCAAGTCAACAGAATATACATTCTTCTCAGCACCACATCACACTTATTCCAAAATTGACCATATAATTGGAAGTAAAGCACTCCTCAGCAAATGTAAAAGAACAGAAATTATAACAAACTGTCTCTCAGACCACAGTGCAATCAAACTAGAACTCAGGACTAAGAAACTCAATCAAAACCGCTCAACTACATGGAAACTGAACAACCTGCTCCTGAATGACTACTGGGTACATAACGAAATGAAAGCAGAAATAAAGATGTTCTTTGAAACCAATGAGAACAAAGATACAACATACCAGAATCTCTGGGACACATTTAAAGCAGTGTGTAGAGGGAAATTTATAGCACTAAGTGCCCACAAGAGAAAGCAGGAAAGATCTAAAATTGACACTCTAACATCACAATTAAACGAACTAGAGAGGCAAGAGCAAACACTTTCAAAAGCTAGCAGAAGGCAAGAAATAACTAAGATCAGAGCAGAACTGAAGGAGATAGAGACACAAAAAACCCTCCAAAAAATCAATGAATCCAGGAGTTGGTTTTTTGAAAAGATCAACAAAATTGACAGACTGCTAGCAAGGCTAATAAAGAAGAAAAGAGAGAGGAATCAAATAGACGCAATAAAAAATGATAAAGGGGATATCACCACCGACCCCACAGAAATACAAACTACCATCAGAGAATACTATAAACACCTCTACGCAAATCAACTAGAAAATCTAGAAGAAATGGATAATTTCCTGGACATTTACACTCTTCCAAGACTAAACCAGGAAGAAGTTGAATCCCTGAATAGACCAATAGCAGGCTCTGAAATTGAGGCAACAATTAATAGCCTACCCACCAAAAAAAGCCCAGGACCAGATGGATTCACAGGTGAATTCTACCAGAGGTACAAGGAGGAGCTGGTACCATTCCTTCTGAAACTATTCCAATCAATAGAAAAAGAGGGAATCCTCCCTAACTCATTTTAGGAGGCCAACATCATCCTGATACCAAAGCCTGGCAGAGACACAACAAAAAAAGAGAATTTTAGACCAATCTCCCTGATGAACATCGATGCAAAAATCCTCAATAAAATACTGGCAAACCGGATTCAGCAGCACATCAAAAAGCTTATCCACCATGATCAAGTGGGCTTCATCCCTGGGATGCAAGGCTGGTTCAACATTCGCAAATCAATCAACGTAATCCAGCATATAAACAGAACCAAAGACAAGAACCACATGATTATCTCAATAGATGCAGAAAAGGCTTTTGACAAAATTCAACAGCCCTTCATGCTAAAAACGCTCAATAAATTCGGTATTGATGGGAACGTACTTCAAAATAATAAGAGCTATTTATGACAAACCCACAGCTAATATCATACTGAATGGGCAAAAACTGGAAAAATTCCCTTTGAAAACTGGCACAAGACAGGGATGCCCTCTCTCACCACTCCTATTCAACATAGTGTTGGAAGTTCTGGCTAGGGCAATCAGGCAAGAGAAAGAAATCAAGGGTATTCAGTTAGGAAAAGAAGAAGTCAAATTGTCCCTGTTTGCAGATGACATGATTGTGTATTTAGAAAACCCCATCGTCTCAGCCCAAAATCTTCTTAAGCTGATAAGCAACTTCAGCAAAGTCTCAGGATACAAAATTAATGTGCAAAAATCACAAGCATTCTTATACACCAGTAACAGACAAGCAGAGAGCCAAATCAGGAATGAACTTCCATTCACAATTGCTTCAAAGAGAATAAAATACCTAGGAATCCAACTTACAAGGGATGCAAACGACCTCTTCAAGGAGAACTACAAACCACTGCTCAGTGAAAGAAAAGAGGACACAAACAAATGGAAGAACATACCATGCTCATGGATAGGAAGAATCAATATCGTGAAAATGGCCATACTGCCCAAGGTTATTTATAGATTCAATGCCATCCCCATCAAGCTACCAATGAGTTTCTTCACCGAATTGGAAAAAACTGCTTTAAAGCTCATATGGAACCAAAAAAGACCCCGCATTGCCAAGACAATCCTAAGTCAAAAGGACAAAGCCGGAGGCGTCACGCTACCTGACTTCAAACTATACTACAAGGCTACAGTAACCAAAACAGCATGGTACTGGTACCAAAACAGAGATATAGACCAATGGAACAGAACGGAGCCTTCAGAAATAATGCCACACATCTACAACCATCTGATCTTTGACAAACCTGAGAAAAACAAGAAATGGGGAAAGGATTCCCTATTTAATAAATGGTGCTGGGAAAATTGGCTAGCCATAAGTAGAAAGCTGAAACTGGATCCTTTCCTTACTCCTTATACGAAGATTAATTCAAGATGGATTAGAGACTTAAATGTTAGACCTATTACCATAAAAACCCTAGAAGAAAATCTAGGTAGTACCATTCAGGACATAGGCACGGGCAAGGACTTCATGTCTAAAACACCAAAAGCAACGGCAGCAAAAGCCAAAATTGACAAATGGGATCTCATTAAACTAAAGAGCTTCTGCACAGCAAAAGAAACTACCATCAGAGTGAACAGGCAACCTACAGAATGGGAGAACATTTTTGCAATCTACTCATCTGACAAAGGGCTAATTTCCAGAATCTACAAAGAACTCAAACAAATATACAAGAAAAAAACAAACAACCCCATCCAAAAGTGGGGAAAGGATATGAACAGACATTTCTCAAAAGAAGACATTCATACAGCCAACAGACACATGAAAAAATGCTCATCATCACTCGCCATCAGAGAAATGCAAATCAAAACCACAATGAGATACCATCTCACACCAGTTAGAGTGGCAATCATTAAAAAATCAGGAAACAACAGGTGTTGGAGAGGATGTGGAGAAATAGGAACACTTTTACACTGTTGGTGGGATTGTAAACTAGTTCAACCATTATGGAAAACAGTATGGCGATTCCTCAAGGATCTAGAACTAGATGTACCATATGACCCAGCCATCCCACTACTGGGTATATACCCAAAGGATTATAAATTATGCTACTACAAAGACACATGCACACGTATGTTTATTGCAGCACTATTCACAATAGCAAAGACTTGAAATCAACCCAAATGTCCATCAGTGACAGACTGGATTAAGAAAATGTGGCACATATACACCATGGAATACTATGCAGCCATAAAAAAGGATGAGTTTGCGTCCTTTGTAGGGACATGGATGCAGCTGGAAACCATCAGTCTTAGCAAACTATCACAAGAAGAGAAAACCAAACACCGCATGTTCTCACTCATAGGTGGGAACTGAACAATGAGTTCACTTGGACTCGGGAAGGGGAACATCACACACTGGGCCTATCATGGGGAGGGGGGAGGGGGGAGGGATTGCATTGGGGAGGTATACCTGATATAAATGATGAATTGATGGGTGGTGACGAGTTGATGGGTGCAGCACACCAACATGGCACATGTATACATATGTAACAAACCTGCACGTTATGCACATGTACCCTAGAACTTAACGTATAATAAAAAATTTTAAAAAAAAATCCCATTAAAAAGTAAGAAAAGGACATGAATATACTTCTAAAATTAAGTCATACAAGTTACCAATAGGTAAATGAAACGACGTTCAACATCACTAATCATTACAGAAATCAAAATCAAAATCACATTGAGATATCATTTCAGCGCAGTTAGAATGACCATTATCAAAAAGGTAACAAAATAACAAATGCTGTTGGTGGGAATGTACGTTAGTACAACTACAATGGAAGACAGTGTGATGATTTCTCAGAAAGTAAAACTATATAATTGAGCAATCCCATTACTGTGTGTTTATCCAAAGGAAAAAAAAAAGGGATGCTTGCACTCACGTATTTATTGTAGCACTATTTACAACAGCCAATATTGGAATCAACCTAAGTATCCATAAATGAATGACTGGATAAAGAAAATGTGGTCTATATAAATGTATTGGTCTATTCTCATCCTGCCCTAAGGACGTACCTGAGACTGGGCAATTTATAAAGGAAAGTGGTTGAATTGACTCACAGTTCCACATGGCTGAGGAGGCCTCAGGAAACTTGCAATCATGGTGGAAGAGGAAACAAACACATCCTTCGTCATGAGATGACAGGAAGAACTTTGGAGCAAAAGGAGGAAAAACCCCTTATAAAACCATTAGATTTCATAAGAAATCACTATCACCAGAACAGCATGGAGGTAACCACTCCCATGATTCAATTACCTCCCACTGGGCCCCTCCTATGACAGGTGGGGATTATGAAAACTATAATTCAAAAGGAGAATTGGGTGGAGACACAACCAAACCATATCAACAAACAATGGAATAGTATTCAGCCATTAAAGACAATGAAATTCAAGCATTTGCAGCAACGTGGATAGAACTGAAGGCCATTATGTTAGGTGAAATAAGGCAGGCACGGAAAGACAAATGTCACATATTCTCACTAGGACATAGGAGCTAAAAAAATTTGATCTCATGGAGGCAGGCAGTACAATGACTGATTCCAGAGGCTAGTAAGGGTGTGTGATTGAGAATGGGGTATGAAGAAAGTTTGGTCAATGCATACAAACATACAGACAGACAGAAGGCACAAGTTATAATGTTCAATAGCAGAAGAGGGTGACTGTAGCTAGCAACAATATATTTTACACTTCATTGTAGCTAGAAGAGAGAACTTGAAATGTTCCAAACACATAGAAACGATAAATACTCAAGATGATATATACTCTAAATATGCTGATTTGATCATTACACATTCTATGCATGTAACAAATGTTAAATTTACCCCATAAATATGTAAAATATTATATACCCAAAAAACCCTTAAGACATATTTCATGGATTTCAAGGTTCTCCCTGATGTCAATATTGTTAGCTCACTTGTTATTTTCTAATATTCTCTCAGGTAATAACTTTCTCCATGTATACCTTCTCATATTTTTATAATTGAGAATGTTAACATGTTTCTTGTTTCTTTCTCTCCTTACCGTGAAGACTTTTGTTTTTCCTCAAGCACAACCAAGAACCACACTGAGGTAAAAAGTAAAAATGTTGGCACTTATAAGAAAATTATTGGTT
Organism: Piliocolobus tephrosceles; assembly: GCF_002776525.5. Lineage (NCBI taxonomy): Eukaryota > Metazoa > Chordata > Mammalia > Primates > Cercopithecidae > Piliocolobus > Piliocolobus tephrosceles. Next base: position 112,595,483 of record NC_045441.1, read on the forward strand.
ACCTATATTTTACTATTGATGGAATGAGAAGTAATAGCAAGAGCAAAGAATCTACCTGGGGCCTTTCGTTTTCAAGCTAAATATGTACTCTTTCTTCATTTTTAACACGGATCACTAGGTACAAACTTATTTGATTATGGCTTGTTACTATTGCCATTTTTAGTATAAGATCTTGTTAAAATTTTCCTTCATTTTTCCAAGGATTTCTCTTTTCATTAAGATCCTCTGGTTCTAAATATTTGATAAATTTGGTATCAAAACTTTTATGACATTTGGTGAAATGGTGATAAAAAGTTGTAATTAATTAGTCTAAAATCTCAATAATCAATTTTAAAGTAATAATGGTCTCCATAAGAGTATTTTTGCAATGAAATACATAATATATTATATCAGTCTAGATATAGATGATTTTCTACTATACTTGCTCTTTTCTTCTATGTGAAGGTTGTTAATCTGTTAGCTGGTTCTTCAAAGACTAGTCTGAGTATTGATCCTGATTCCTTGGTATATTTTATTCAAATATTTTATATGTATCATGTATAGTGATAGAAATAAAATTATATAGAAATATATATTTCATTAATATATTTAAGTGTGTATATTCCAAAATATAGTTTTATATTTCACATATATTTATACATATATTTCATATATGTGTAAGCATATAAATAGATAAATGTATGAAGTATCTATTGATGTAATATTATAAAACAAGAATTTTTAATGACCCTACCTCAATAATTTGAATTCCTATCTATGGATTAAGATAGGATCTAAACATAAATTTCCAACATGGTTCCTTAAAGTGTATTAATGCTTAAATCCTAGGAATAGAAATGCATGTGATTATATAGTATTTCTTCTTTTTAGTTTCCAGATGTTTGAGTAGAAAAGGCTGCTATCCAAGTTTTAAGAGCTAAACTTTAAAGACACACTAAAACTTTGAATGTTCTCAGATTTAATATGAACAATTTCCTTGCTCTTTTGCCTGCCTAGTAAATCATTTACTCCAGCAGGCAAATTTTTTCTTTAAAAAAAAAAAAGCTTCTTTTGAAAAAAAAAAATCTCAAAATAGTGTTGAAATAGAAACACTGTGTACTTGCTCTGGATACAAACCTACCAAGACAAAAAAGTGGTTGGCTTTTTACTTGTGACCCAGTGGGAAAATGTAGGAAATGAGTTTTAAGTGAGAATAAATGATGTTATCTAAAAATCTTTTTTTTACTGAAACAGGAAAAAAAAAAAAAAACCTTGCAAATTATTAGAGGAAAAGGTTTAAATTTTCATAGTAATGGAACTATACAAGTATACATTTTGTGCCCAAAGAACCCAGAGGACAAAATGACACTTCAGAATTTAATATCTGTGTCTATTCATTCTCCACCCCAAGCTCTAAGAACAGGACAGCCCTGATGACATCTGATAGTCCAGAGTCCAAGTTAAAAGCATTCTAATATACCTGTGTTTATTTCTTATTAGAATGGAGAAGAAAAAAAATTCATAACCAAGACCATAACCAGGAAAGAAGCATTACATAAAAGAGGGAACCAAAACTATACTATCACTAAATTTTTCTCCCCATGTCTCTTAATTGGACAATTGAGTCCATTTTTTTCTACGTTATGGGTAAGAAAGGACTCACTGTTGCCATTTTGTTGCTTGTTTTCTGGGTTTTTTTTGTTGTTGTTGTTTGTTTGTTTTTGACTTCTAATTCCTTCCTTCTATACTGATTTTCTTCATGGTTAAGTGATTTTCTCTGGTGGTGTGTTTTAATTTGTTCCTTTTTATTTTTAGTCCATCTAGTATAGGCTTTTACACTGTGCTTCCAATGATACTTAACAGAAAAACTTCTTATAACAAGTTATTTTAAAGAGATGACAACTCTTCTTAGATCACAAAGGAAAGAGTAGAAACAAAGAAAAAATGAAAAACAACTTCTGCACTTTACCTCTATTCTCCCCATATTTTGACTTTATGTTGTCTAGATTTACATATTTTTATATTGCCCCTCTCTTAACAGATTGCTTTAAGTATTATTGTTTTTGAAAGATTTGTCTTTTCGGCTTCAAACTAGAACTATGAGCAGATTACACACCACAGTTACAGTATTAGAGTATTCTGGCTCTGTTCGTTTATTTAATATTACCAGTGGTTTTTGTATCTTCAAATGTTTTCTTTTTGTACATTAGTGTTTTTTTCTTTCAGATTGAAGAATTTCCTTTAACGTTCCTTGTAAGATGGGGGTAGTGTTGGTGAATTCTCTCAGCTTCTGTTCATCTGAGAAAGATTGATCTCTCCTTCATAGTTGAAGGATAGCTTTGCAGGATATAGTATTCTTAGGTAGCAGCCTTTTTTTGTTGTTCTTTCAGTACTTTGAAAATGCCATCCCCTTCCCTCCTCAGCTGTGTAGTTTCCATTGAGAAGTCTGTTGACATACACATTGGAGCTCCTTTATAAGTTATTTGCTTCTTTTCTCTTGCTGCTTTTAAGGTCCTTTATTTGCCCTTGATCATTGAGAATTTGATTATTATATACCTGGGAGTAATCTTAATTCAAATCTGGTGTTCTCTGACCTTCTTGTACCTGGATATTTATCTTTTTCTCAATTTTTGGAAAGTTTTCTGTTACTCTTTCTTTGAATAAGATTTCTACCCCCTTCTCTTGCTTAACTCCCTCTTGAATACTAATAATTCTTATATTCGGTCTTTTCAGGTAATGTTCTGTATCTTGTAGGTGATCTTTCTTTCTTTTCATTCTTTTTCTCTTCTGACTGTACATTTTCAAATAGCCTGTTTTTGAGCTCACTGATTTTTCTTCTGCTTGATCCATCCTGCTGTTGAAAGCCTCTACAGAATTTTTCAGTTTACCAAATATGTTTCTGAGTTACAAGATTTGCTTGATTTTAAAAAATTATTTCAATCTTTTTGTTACATTTCTCCAATAAATATTTGAATTGCTTTTCTGCGTTATCTTGGAGATCCTTGAGTTGCCCTAAAACTGCTATTTTGAATTCTTAGAGAGTTTATATCTCACCATCTTATTAGGGTTAGTGACTGGTTCCTTGCTTTGTCCATTTAAGGAGGTCATAGTTCCCTGTTTGCTGTTGCTCCTTCATGATGTATCTCTATTTGTTTGCATTGAAGGATTAGTTATTATTCTAATCTTCTCTGTCTGGCTTATTTTGGTTTTTACTGGATATATTTACTTTATAATTTACCTGTTAATTTTATTTCGTTTGTTTGTTTTTTCTACTAGGTTGCTGCCCCATTTTCAGCACCGTATGGCACCTTAAGCCCAGGTCTGCCTTGGTTCTAGTTAGCAATCACAATATTGTTTGTTCCAAATGGGGGAAGTACCAAAGGAGATATCCCAGAAGTGTGAGAAGGCTGTCTAGGGGTCCCTTCCTATAGTACATATGTGGAATAGACTTCCTACAGCATGGGAACAGTCTGCTGAACAGCTACTCTGATTTGGAGTCTACTTTGGCCAAGCTCAGAGAAGAGTTTCTAGGGCTGTGAATGGTAGTAACACCTCCCTCCTTTCTCTTTGACTGTCCTCAGGAATATTTCTCATTTCAGGTACCTATGATGGTTCTCATAGGTTAAAGCAGGGACAAGTCTCCTGCCAGGGAACCCAAGAGGATGGGAAATATTGTCCAACTTGAACTCACTTTTTCCAGTGTGAGTTGGGGAAAGTTTTTTTATACACTTTCTGTCAGGAGATTAGGATGAGGGGTGTTGCAGATGTGGAAGTCCACTTCTCTTACCATCTGCTCAGAGTTTTTCATTTTTCTGTGGCCTGAGGAATTGTCTAATCATCATATTTGAGTTCCGGGATATCGCTGGTGATAATCTCGTGCTGAATATTTGATTTTTATATTCTCTTGGGGATGGGGGGAGAATAATGCCAGCTACCTTCTCTACTGTTATTTTGGTATGAGAAGACTCTTCTCATGGGTTCAAAAAAAGAAGTGAGTATATAAAACTTGCTCCTTGGTACCTCTACCATTAGGGTAATATAATACATACAGAGAAATACAGAAATACAGATGCACCCTTACTCAAGAGGTGCATATATATGTGTGTGTGTGTGTGTGTGTGTGTGTGTGTGTGTGTGTGTGTGTGTGTATGAAAATATATGAATAGATTGGTGATAAAAGGACAATCCAGAAATTTGGTCAAAACCAGAATTCCGACAACATAAAATTTCAAGGCAGATTTCAAAACTTAAGATTCACTAACCAAAGATGGATAGGAAGCTCAGAAGAGTATCCAAAGACCAAGTAAGAAAGACCAAGTTGACCTGCATGTGGACTATTCTGTCAAGCACTGCTGTGGCTGCAGTTGGTATTTACCAGGCTCCATCCTCCAGGTCTTAAGTCTTAAGGGCAATATTGGTGCATGATTCCTAATAAAACATGTGGATACAAAAATTAGGCAAGGTTTGTATTATCAGTCAAAAATGGCTCATTATAATCCACATTACAGGATTCATGAGGAAGATATGATTATTTCAATGGAAATTATGCTAAAAAGGCATTTGATAATATTCAACATGTATTGCTAATCATTAAAATTGGTTTCTTATTAAGAGTACCTATTATAAATATATAATATTATATATAATGACAGATTTTTAGACATTTCTGACAAATTAAAGCACAAATCATCTGTGCTTTTAATTAATATATTAGTGGGGGATGAAGAGAGGGAAGAATTTCCATCATGGGAAAATTGTAGTCATGAGAGAATAGAAAAAAATAAGAATAAATAAGGGATATCAGGCAGTGGAGCAAGAGGAGAGCAAATCAGAGAAAGGAGCAGAGGGGCCCAGTTGGGCAGTCTCCAGAGGATGGAGAAAGACACTCCTGTGATTATTTTCCTGCCCGTCACTGTAGCTTCCCTGAGGTCTGGCCACACCTGGGAAGTCCCAGGCTGTTCATGGAATTTTGTGTGGAATTCATTCAGTAAGCCCATATTTTCTTTTATTAGGGGAGGACCTATTTTTTCTGATTATAAAATGTCACCTTTGAAATTAAAACATATACGAAGCATAAATAAAGTGAAGATCGCCGGGCGCGGTGGCTCAAGCCTGTAATCCCAGCACTTTGGGGGGCCGAGACGGGCGGATCACGAGGTCAGGAGATGGAGACCATCCTGGCTAACACGGTGAAACCCCATCTCTACTAAAAAATACAAAAAAACTAGCCGGGCGAGGTGGCTGGCGCCTGTAGTCCCAGCTACTCGGGAGGCTGAGGCAGGAGAATGGCGTGAACCTGGGAGCCGGAGCTTGCAGTGAGCTGAGATCCGGCCACTACACTCCAGCCTGGGCGACAGAGCAAGACTCCGTCTCAAAAATAAATAAATAAATAAATAAAGTGAAGATCAACCATAAGTTTAACACTTATTGGTGCTTAATCTCCACTGTTTGAGTGTAATATGCATAAACGTGCATGCATGCACATGCATACACATATACATATAAGGTATTTTTATGCTATGCTGGTGTGAACTTACATAACCATTGGAGGAGAAATTTGGAAATGTATACTGGGAGCTACAAAAATAATTCTACTTTTTTTCCAACAAAAATTTTTGAGTACCTACTATGTGCCAGGTATTCCTCAGGGCTTGTGGGATATACCTTTGAACAAGACAGGCAGAAATCACTGGCTGCATGGAGCTTATAACAAGAGAGAGAAAAAATAAACAACTAATATAATAAATAATACACATATTGTATGATTGAAAAAGATGAATGCTATGGAAGAAGGAAGTAGCAGAGCAGGGTAAGGAATGTGATTTCAGATGGAGCAGGATGGGGACATGTTGAAATATGAAATAGGGTTGTAAAACTCGGAGCACAGACTTGCAGACTGGGGAAGTTACAATGCAGACACCTGGGATAAGATCATGCCAGACAAATTATCGATGACAGAAATTTCCATTTTATGAACATATTTTAAAGAAATATAAGTATATATGTATTTTATATGGTTTTACAGTAATGAAACATACTTCATATACTGTTATGTAATCTGTCTTTATTTATCAATATATTATTACACATTTTATGACAATAGGCATAGAAGCACATCATACCTTTTAATGATTAGATGGTACTCCAATAAAGGGTGTGCCATAAGTTAATTAAACAATCCCTCAGTTTTCACTATTGCAGAGTACTACAAATGACACTTTTGTATCAATATTTTCCATATGATTTGTTTTGTTTTGTTTTTGCTTTAGAATAGGAAAGTGCCATCTCTCAGTCAAGGAGACGCACAGTTTTAAGGCATTTCCTTGACCAAGAGACACCACCTTTATGTTAACATGTACTTTATAAGCTGACAATCCTTGCTCTCTTTGAGAATTCCTGAGATTGTACACATTCTTTGTCCAGGTCATAATGGCTGCTGACGTTCAGTCTTTCCATGAGGACTCCCTTGCAGTCCCAGCACATCTTCCTGGTGTTTTCTCATCTGTTCCTGGTGAGATGGCAGGGAAGGAGGGTGGAGAACCAGGCAATATCTTCTCTTCACCTCCCTTCTGAGATCCAAGGGTCACTTAGTGATCACTGGCAGCCATGAGTTTTGTGCTTACTGGTTTACATTCTCTGAAACCCAGTCATTCCTATGAATCACACATACTGGTTTTGTACAGAATAAAAAAAAATTCATCTCTGTCAGTTATTTTTCCCTTATTTCCCCAAATTCTTCTCTAATCCTTCTATAGACCATTCACGTTCCCTGTAGTAATGCCTACAATGTTTTGACATGAGTTTACTACTTACAGTCCTGCTAGTTTATAAACAAACAAAACTATTGCTTTCCAGTGCTGGCAAGGTTCAGAGAAAAAAAAAAAAAAACAGCACTTTGTTTCTATCTATGCTGATTTCAGCATAAAATATTACAATCTTTTTGGAAAATAGTTTGGCAAAATGGAACACGAGCTATAAATTTTCATATATTTGGTCTCTGTAATCTCAAATATAGGAGTACATTCTAAAGGAATAATTCAGAATATGGATATGGAAAGGCATGTTTACAAACATGTTCATTGTAATATATTTCTATAATTCCCCATCAACACCTGTATTCGTTTTCAAAACAAAGGCGACTTTGTTATAGATCACAAACTAAGTGGCTTAAAATGACCAAAATTTATAGTCTCGGCGTTCTGTAGGCTAGTGGTCTAAAATCAAAGTGTCAGCAGGGTTTGTTCTTTCTGAGGGTTCTGAAGGAGAATCTGTTTCATGCCTCTCTCTTAGCTTCTGGTAATGGCCAGCAATTGATGGCATTGCTTCGTTTGTAGATGCACCATTCCAGTCTCTGCCTCCTTCTCACATGTGGTTTTCCCTGTGTCCCATGATGTTAAACAGTCATGGGAGAGGCTGGCCTTGGGCTGAATCCTGTTTATACGAGATTACCTGACTTGTGGGAGAATCAGTAGAGATTATGACTTTGCCAATAATTACCACCATGAGGACCAGTTCCTAAGAGTGGTCTCCCCTTCAGTGTCCATGATAGAGTGGGTCACCATGCCACTCTTTAAGCCATCAGTCAGCATTATAATGTTTGGTATTCATTGTTTAAACCCTCCAAACTCTTCAAGCAAGAAGAGCTGTACAATTCACAGATTCAGTCAGGTCACCATTGAGTACTAACCTTGTACAGTCACTGAAAGGATTTAAAGTTGTCATTGTTAGGATTTACATTTTACACCTTGAAATGTGATAGAAATTTTGCTGCCAGTATACACAATTCTTGGAATTTAAACACTTACTTAAAAAAATACCCATCTTAGGCCGGGCGTGGTGGCTCATGCCTGTATTCCCAGCACTTTGGGAGGCCAAGGCGGGTGTATCACGAGGTCAGGAAATGGAGACCATCCTGGCTAACATGGTGAAACCCCATGTCTACGAAAAATACAAAAAAAAAAAAAAATGCTTAGCTGGGCGAGGTGGCAGGCGCCTGTGGTCCCAGCTACTCGGGAGGCTGAGGCAGGAGAATGGCATGAACCTGGGAGACAGAGCTTGCAGTGAGCCAAGATCACACCACTGCACTCCAGCCCGGGCAACAGAGTGAGACTCTGTCAAAAGAAAGAAAAAAATAGTCACCCATCTTATATAATATTTTAATTTCTAATAAAATTAGAAATATTCCATCACATAGTGCAATTTGTGTGTCTACCCATGCCGTTGATAACAAGAAAAGAGACAAATAGCCTCCAGGGGTCCAGAATGAAGTGTTTCCCAAGTTGAAAAAGAAATAAATACCAAAAAAGAAAATAGAAAAATTCATTATCTTCATAGTTATCGAAAAAATTGTATGTTTCTTCACTTACCAATCGCAGAGGAAAGATATAAACAACATCAAAATACATCCTTTCATCAGAGATACTGGTTGTAAATAAGGTTTCATCATTTATATGCTTGTCCAAAGTGGTAATTTAGAATGACTGCTACGAGCTCTGGCTGTATCCAGAATGATAATTATGAAGTAAGTGCTGAACAGATGCTTGGAAATAAAAGTTTGCCCTGAGCTGCCAGGAGTCTAAGGACAACGCTAACAGCCCCCATAAACCCTTAGTTTGGGAACAGACTTGTCAATACAGCCACAGTCTGCCAATTTGCTAAGCATCAATAGACATTAGTCATGCATACAAATATGGATTATTTTAAGAAAATAAATTGTCACTGACATATAATTCTTTTTGCTTTCCTTTCTATGGATCTGTGCCTACTCTGATTATCTTAAAGCAGCAACGCAAAATTAATTCACAAGAAAAGGAGAAACAGGCTAGTAAAAATTGTATTATAAGCTCACAGCAAGAAACGTGTGCTTAAAAGGGGATTTACTCTTTCTTATTGGAATGAACACTTAATTTTCTACCTAAAATGAAATAAAACTTTAAGAAAATCTATGGCTGCTGAGAAAGCAGTTTTTCACATGCCAAACTATGTTAGCAAAGTTGGGACTAAATCATCAAAGAAATCTGACTAGTACTACACTGCAGTTCCTGCAAGATAATATTTAACTTTATATCCACATGAAGCAACTGTAGGACAACTATCACTAATGAGTTCACTGAATTCTGTGAACTAATACCTTTGAATAGTAGACAATTGGCATTCCTCCTCTTTTCTTTGTGCTCTGAATTGTTCTCGTGCTTTCCCTTCTCATCTTCCTTCCGTTGCTACTTCTGTGAAAATATCTTCCTTGTTCTGACATTAAAAGGTTTGTACCACTATCCTTATGCCCCCAATTTTCTCCCTTTCTCATTTCCCACCATTACTGGTATTAAGCCTGCTTCCTTGGCAGCTCCTTTAGGTGACAATGACAAGAGTCAGAGATTTGTCCTCTGTCTTTCTGGATTGCTGATGTGACATGTATTAAATTATACTCTTTATTTAGAGTGAGAACAATGATTGGTAGTCTTTCTACAAATGAACTTAAATTTCTATTTTTATTGCTTGACTGCATTTTGAGATTTTGATCCAAACAAACTGAAAAATATTTGACTAACAGTTACAAAATTTAGAAGTTTTGAAATGAAGGATTGTCTTTGTCCTTTTGTAGCTTCTAATAAATATTTACCATTGATTTGAAAGAAAATTTTGGCCAATAAATTATGAGTTACATAAGTATAGTATATATATTGACTCTATACACACACACACAGAAGTTTATATAAATATAAGCATTATAGTTATATTAAATCTCTTAGTCAATTACAGTGAAGGTCTTTTATGATATTTTTTAAAAGATAATAAATACTGTTTTTGGAGTACCTACTGTGTGTCAGAGACTTCACATTTGTTATTTAACACATATACCACCCCATGACAATTACTGCTATCTCTGTTGACAGCAATAAGCACAGTCAGTCTTGGAGAAATTATGTCACTTGTCCAAGTTCTACTGTCCTGCTAAACCTTTCACAGCCTCAAACATAAAATCCATTTAATTTGCTTCCCATGATTTAGCAATGTATTAGGCTAATTTGAAGGACACGAATTTATTTTGATAGAGCGTAACCCATTTATGTGGGGAAGTATTTTATAACAGACTTTTACTATATTTTTATTTCACTCCTACAATTCTTACTAGGAAATGATTTTTGGTTTGATATTCTTGAATCATAGATTGAAATCTACACATCTTTCTTTGTGCTGCTTAAATCTTGCTCTTACGGCAGAATTTAATGCATTTCAGGGAAGCTCAGACTTCCCTTAGCAGCAGGTTCTGCCAAAGACTCTTCACTAACACATATTCTGTTGAATCTAAGGGGCTTGCAGATAGACTTTCCTTAGCCCTCACTAGTGATTCTGATAGTGAGGGAATGTGTTGAGGAAAAAAGCATAATTGAGTACCTATTTGCTTGCCCTTTGGAAGGAAAATGGCAAATGTTTTTACTCCAGGAATTCAACTTGTCACAGGACAGTCATGTGGAAATGAATCAAGTTAATTATCTCTTTCTATGAAAACTTACTTCTGGACATACTAGTTAAACATTAGGACTTAGAGAAATTAGTTTTGTAAACTGCCTACCTCAGAGAATTATTGCAGATTAGGAGAAGTATACTGAAAGAATTCAGGAGTGAAGTTGTTTCAGCAGAATCAGGGCCCCTGTGCTCACATGGAATGTGTGGGTCACTTGAAAGAAGATTCCATTATCAAGTTTATTTCTTAATACTCATTGTCTATAAGACACAGACAGTCTGTGATGATTCAGATGGTCAATCAAGGGAGGCATGAAAGCGCTGTTTTCCTCAGAAGAACTCTCAACTCCTTAACACCACAGATTTTGTCTTATTAATTTTAGCCTTACTAAAGGTCAGCTGAGAATCAAATGAGATACCCATATAACCACAGTAAATGCATCTTCAAACATAAAGTTACATATATATGGTATAATAATTTTGAATACATGGTTGTTAAATTTTATATGCATTTAGTAATTTAATGTTTACAACTCTAAAATATGCACTATTTATATCCCCCATATTGTCAATGGTAAACTGAGGCACTTGTGAGTTTAAGTAATTTTTTCAAAGTCACATTGCTAGTGATGGACTCAGCTCACCTGAATCCAGGATTCTCTTGCCCCAGAATGTGTGTTCCTAACCACCATGCTTTACCTGCCCCTCATAAAGTCCCACAAAAGAGTGGGAGTTGGATAATGAGAACACATGGACACAGGAAGGGGAACATCACACACCCAGGCCTGTTGGCGGGTGGGCCGCTAGGGAAGGGCTAGCATTACGAGAAATACCTAATGTAGATGACGGGTTGATGGGTGCAGCAAACCACCATGGCACGTGTATACCTATGTAACAAACCTGCAGTTCTGCACATGTATCCCAGAACCTAAGGTTGAAAAAAAAGGCCGGGAGCAGTGGCTCTCACCTATAATCCCAGCACTTTGGGAAGCCGAGGTGGGCGGATCACGAGGTCAGGAGATCGAGACCATACTGGCTAACACCGTGAAACCCCATCTCTACTAAAAATACAAAAAATTAGCTGGGCGCGATGGTGGGCACCTGTAGTCCCAGCTACTCGGGAGGCTGAGGCAGGAGAATGGCGTGAACCTGGGAGGCAGAGCTTGCAGTGAGCCGAGATCGCGCCACTGCACTCCAGCCTGGGAGACAGAGCAAGACTCCATCTCAAAAAACAAAACAAAACAAAACAAAAAAAAAACAGTGTTTTCCTGAGGTACTATGTCTTTAGTCGTGCGTGCAAGTTGTCATTCCTTTTAATAGGCTGTGATCTCATTTTTTTAATTTTTAAAAAATATTTCATTTTTATGAATAAGTAATAGTTGTACATATTTGTAGGGTACAGGTGATGTTTTAATACATGCATACAACGTGTAATGACCAAACCTGGATAATTGGAATATATATCACCTCAAATATTTATCATTTCTTTGTGTTGGGAGCATTTAAAATCTTCTCTTCTAGCTATTTTGAAATATACAATAAATTATTGTTAACTATACATGCCCTATTGTGCTTTTGAACACTAAAACAGACTCCTCCTATCTAATTGTATTTTTGAGCCCATTAACCACTCTCTCTTCATCCCCCTCCGCACTACTCTTCCTCACCTCTGGTAACCACCCATCTATTTACTACCTCCAGGAGATCATTTTTTTAGCTTCTGCATATAAGTGACAACATGTGATATTTGTTTTTTTTTTTTTTTTTTTTTTTTGAGACGGAGTCTTGCTGTGTCTCCTGGGCTGGAGTGCAGTGGCCGGATCTCAGCTCACTGCAAGCTCCGCCTCCCGGGTTGACGCCATTCTCCTGCCTCAGCCTCCTGAGTAGCTGGGACTACAGGCGCCCGCCACCTCGCCCGGCTAGTATTTTTGTATTTTTTAGTAGAGACGGGGTTTCACCGTGTTAGCCAGGATGGTCTCGATCTCCTGACCTCGTGATCCGCCCGTCTCGGCCTCCCAAAGTGCTGGGATTACAGGCTTGAGCCACCGCGCCCGGCAACATGTGATATTTGTGTGTGGGGGGTGTGTGTGTGCATGCATGCATACCTGGCTTATTTCACTTATCATGTCCTCCACTTCCATCCATGGTGCTTCAAATGATGGGATTTCATTTTTTATGGCCGATAACATTTCATTGTGTATATGTACCACATTTTCTTTATCCATTCATCTGTTAATGAACACTTAAGTTGTTTCCATATCATGGCTATTGTGAATAATGCTGCAATAAGCATGCAACTATAGGTATCCCTCTGACACAGTCATTTCTTTTCCTTTGTGTAAACACCCAGTAGTGGAATTACTGGATTGTATGGTAGTTCTATTTTTAGGTTTTTTCAGGAACCTCCACACTGTTTTCCACAGTGGTTTTACTACATTACACACCCACCAACAGTGTGTGAGCATTTCTCTTTCTTTGCATCCTTGCTAACATTTGTTATGTTCTGTCTTTTTTAATAATAGCCATTTTAACTGGCTAAAATCATCAGGGAAAGCAAACCAAAACCACAATGAGATATCATCTCACCCCATTTAAAATAGGCTGTCAACCTTGAATTCTTTTGGAAAGAATCTGAGTGCTAGTCACCTTTGAATCTGACAGAGCAAAACTTTGAACATATTGGGTTGATTATTATTGGAAAGAAATCACATTTAAAACAAAATTCTTTTACCTCAGAGGTAAGGATAACCATGCTGGAAATCTTCATAGTAGCACAGAGGTATAGATACTGAATATATTTGAGTTCTAGTTTCTCCAAGACAAAGTCATTTATTCACTCAAATATTCCATAACTAACATCCCCTAAGAAAGGAAAATAGGGGCAATATTCAAACTAGAGCCTAGACCAAAGCAAGGAACCCTGAGCTCTTTGTGGAAAGCCAAAAGCATAACAAAAGGAAACCAAAGACTTCTCAGGGTCAGGGTTAATGTGGCAATCCTCCGAACAATATTCTTGGAGAAGCGACCATCAGTGGTCAGCTCAGAAATTTCTGCCAGTGGAAACATATAGGGTGAATCTTTTTCTATTTGGGTGTTTTCATCTTCTCCCATCAGCAGATTGATTATTAGTTTATCGGGTTAGTCAGTTGGAACCTGTTGAATAACATACAGGGAGGGAAGGTTTTAATCAGTGAGCGGAGCAGGAATATAAATGGCTTCTGGCGGTAAGGAACCTGAGGAGACATCTAGCCATTACTTGTACAAGCAAGTGTGGGTTATGAAGGATTTTTGGTAATGCACATAGTTTATAAAATATTTTACCAAGTATATGAAGACGTAACCTTTCTACAAAGTATGTAGCATTGAACAAGCAGCTAAGCTTCTTCAGGTTTCAGTTTCCTCAACTGTGAAATAGGAGGGGCCTGGAATAGATGATTACTATAGCTCTTTCCACCTCTAAGAACTGGAAGGTTAAGGATTAACAGCAAGTTCATTAAGGTCAAAGTCAGCTTTAATCATTCAGCAGTGAAGCTAGAGTTTGCAGTGATGAAAAGGCACAAGTCCTAACTTAGCTCTCACCCTGTCCAGCACCCCTTTTGTCTTTCAATAATCATAAAGTTCTAACATCTTTGGAAGCTACTCAGGGCCAAGGTACCTTAAGTACTAAAAAAAAAATTCAATTAAAAATCACTGAAAAACTTTCTCAAAGGAGGGATTTAAAAAAGATAAAAGAACCATGAATGGCAACACTTAACTTTAGAAATCCCTTCAACTATTAAAAACAGAACATTGCAAAACAACAACAAAAAAATAACTCTCAATTGTACAGTATTCTGTCACAGTGCAGTTTGGCATCATGCCAAATATGCAAACACAGTGAAAATTTATCTTATGTGTTCTCTAAGGGTCCAAAGTTTTCTCAATTCAAGCTCATCTTCTCTTCCAAAGGAGTGATAAATCTGAGATGAAAACAAGTCATATACACAGAAGGAATATAGACTCATAGTCTATTTATTTACAAATATGTACTGTTCCTTCACCATATGGTTTGAACAAAGACATTAAAATGTGAAAACAACAGCAGGTCTCGAGCTTAGCTGCCATAGAAATAGCTTAGTTTCCAGGTCTGGCCTGTTCTCAGAGACATGTCGACCCACAGTCTGTTCAACCACAAGCATTTCTGTTTCAAAAATGTCTCTACAGAACTCTATTTTCTCCTTTTTGCCTGCAGATGAATTAAATTAATGCTTTGCATATTTGGTTTTAAAAAGCAAGTGTGGGTTACGAAGGATTTTTAAAATATTTCATAAATGACCCTTCCATGTTTCAGTCATCCTTTCTTTCAAGAAAAATATTTTGTCTGGCTATTCAAATACTGTTTTATTAATAAATGACATATGCTAAAGACCAGCCAGATCTGAATGTTGGCATGAGCATTGTGTCTTCAGCCACATCATGTCCCACATTTTTGGTGCCTTAGAACTTTCTCATCTCAGTTCCTTGGTTCCTTCCACCTGCCTCTTAGCTGTTCCAGCTCCTTTGTTAAGTCTTCTCTTGTTCTATCCCCCTCCCCACCACTACTCAGAGCCAATATCCTCTATTGTATTCTAGCCCACACTTACTTTCAAATATAATTATCTATGTTCTAAACATCTGATCTGTGAATTAGTGGTACCTAATACAGATATTAGCTGGAAAATACGTATTTAGAGGGACAACACAAGATCATGTATATGAATTGCTTTTGGAATCAAGTGATACAGGTTTAAACCCCTGTTTTATAATGTGGTAACTTTTCTTCTGGGTCTCAACATCGCTATTTCCTTGTAAAATAATAATCATTTCATATTTATTGAGCATTTACTATGTCATATGTTGTGCAAAGTTTTAATAAACATTATGTCATTTAATATTTACAACTGTCCTATGAGCTATGCATTACTCATACCTCACTCATTACTCAACCTCACTTTGAAATAAGAAAATTGAGGCACAGAGAGATAATGAAACTTGACTAGATTTAGGGTTTCCACCCACATTTATCTGAAACCAGCACCAAACCTCACCTTGCAATGTTTTTATGAGGATCAAATAAGATGGTGTATGTAAGGACATAGTATAGGTTACAAAGTACTGTGTGAATGTAAGCTACTGTCCTAACCAAGACTTTAAATTAATTAACACAAGAAGTTCAGACATTGTGTCGTTAGAGATGCAGAAGATTAGAGGGCAGGAATCAAACCTACAGACTTCCTATTATGGAGAATAAGGATTCAGGATCCCAAGAGGAACAAAAGATTGTATAACGAATAAGAGTAAATAAAATGCACTATGTGACTAATAAGAGAGAGGCCTCTTTGAACAAGGAAGCTCAGGAATAAAGAAAAGTATAATGAGCAAACATTGAATTTAATAACCACTTCTTTCGTTTTTCTTTGGTTTTCAATGTCACTATCATTAATTCTTCCCAAACTCTCTAATATCATAAATAAATGCCTCTTAAAGCTATTTTTTCTAGCAGTGAAAGAAAAGTTGCACGGACGGGTTAAACTGGCAAGAAAGACTTGCAATAAGAATCAAGACTACTACATTTGGTGGTTAGAGATTGGACTTTAGTCCTTGAACACAAAAGTAAAAGAGTTTTGAAGCACTGGAGTGAACTAGCGGATGGTAGTGGAGGATGAGGACTTTAAGGGGAAAATTTGTCAATGTGGTTACGCTATTGGTTTTTGCTAACTGATGCTTATCAAAGGTAGGTCCCTACCCTTCCATAGAGACTAGGAGGCAGGCACCCTAGCTTTCTAGATGGTTCTGCTTCAAAGGAAATACTCCCAGGTCTTTGAGAAAGATATTACTGGGAGTAAAATCGTCAAGAAGCTGGAAGACGATTTACACCTCAAAGGGGCAGGGAAGAAACTTACAATTCCAAGTTTTTCAAAGTAAATGCTCTAAGAAAAGGTATATCAGGGGCCAATCAGAAGAAGACTGTCTAAGGTTTAGTCAAACTGAAGTTAAGGGTGTCTTGGTCACTATGTCTAAGCACATCAGATAATTAGATTCCCCCTTTTTTTCTGAACACATCTTTTCTGAAACTCTCTCCTCCCCTCTTTAATCTGGACAGTTGCTGTTTAGGCCTGATGTATAGCTGTCAACCTGGGACTTTCTTTGCTTCTCTGCCCTTATCTGGAGACACTACTTTGGCAGAATACATAGATTTAGAAGAATATATTCTTCATTAACACCCTGAGACATGGTGCATACAAATAAAATTTTAAGACTTCAAATGTCTGAAAATGTTCTTTTCTAGTCTCACTCTTGACAAATCATTGGACTGAGTATAAAATTCTAAGTTAAAAATCATTCTTACCTAGATGTTTCTTCTACTGTGTTCTAGCTTTCACTATTCCTATTGAGAAGTCAAATACTGCTTGGTACTCAATTTCTTGAATGTCACTTATTTTATTTCTAAAATGTTTAGTCTATTCATGGTACTGTAACAAAGTATCATAAACTGAGTGATTTATAAACAACACAAATTTATTTCTCACAGTTCTGGAGGCTGGGAAATCCTAGATCAAAGGACCAGCAAGGTCAGTATCCGACGAGGATTCATTTCCTTGTTCATAGATGACCCTTTTTGCTGTAACCTCACATGGTAGAAGGGGTAAGAGGTCTCTCTTGGGTCTCCTTTATAAGGGCACTAATGCCATTCATCAGGGCTCTGCCCATGACCTAATAACCTCCCTAAAGCGCCACCTTCTAATACCATCACATTTGGGGTTAGGATTTCAACATGTGAATTTTGTAGGGACACAACATTCAGTCTATAGGAGAGCTTGTAAGATATTTCTATTATTCCTGGTGGTTTGAAATTTTATTCATTACACTGGACTCTCAGTGACCCTTTCATTACGAAATCACGTTCTTCAGTGATACATACGTTATTGGATTAATTATTTGAAAATTGTTTTGTCTCCCCTTCTCTTTCCTCTGTTCTCTCTTTTAGGAACTCTTATGAATCAGACATTGGGTCTCATGAATTTATCATCCAATCTTCTCTCCTACTCCAAATTTCTTTGCCTTATTGTTCTATTTTCTCAAAGATTCCCTTGACTTTATAGTCATATTGATTTATTTAATTGTATTCTTAATCTCTAAAAGCTCAATGATTTTATTGCTTCTTTTAAAATATTCTGCTTTTGTTTTATGAATTAAATACTATCATTCATTTTCATAAGGATATAGATTTAAATATTGTTTAAAATCTCAGGGTTTTTTTTCTTTTTGTTCTTTGCAGAAATTTCTTTTCAATGGATTATTTGGTTGATTGGTCTTTCAAATTGGAAATTTTTCCAAACTGTTGAACAATCCTTGGCTGTCCAGTTATATTTAACAGTGTGGCACTCAAGAGCTATTTGGAAGTACACTCTAGCAGATATTGGAACACAGTGGTTTCATAGCAGGATCTCCAAATGTCAGTGTCTTTGCTAGATATTCTGCTTATGCACTGCCCCCACCATGACTTTTCTCCATTTATGTCCATCCTGTTCTGCTCTTGGAGGCTGACACTGAGAACTACACACTTGGACTTCCTGAATGGCTGGGCTTCGGTGGGTAGACGCTCTGAGGTTTTTCGTGAGCAAAAAGGGAGAGCAGTCAGGGTATTTTTTTTTTCTCTTGATTCATTTTCCGTTTCAGCACAAAGTCTCTAGTATTTGTAACTCTCTACATGTCAGTTTCTGTTGGGAGGGCTTTGTTCCACTGCTCCACTTTGTTCCTTCTGCCCTCGAGATGCAATGGCTTCCCACTGTTGCTAGGTGCTGGGTGACTCACCATCTCCCTTTTATTTGCCCACGTGATGGTTAGTATTAAATAGCTCCTTCATTAACATCTCTTCGTTTGAATCCCTTAGGATGAATCTGCTTTCCTGCCAGGATAGTAGTATCCACAAATTTTGTGTTTCCCTCCACACCCCTGCTTTGGAATACTTCCGTTTCTCCAGAGAAGAATCTTCTAATATATTTTCAGAGAATGGAGGAAGCACATGCCTGGCTATGAATGCTCACAAAGCAAGGATCATTGGAGTGGGGGTTAAAGTTTCCATATGTAGCCTTTGGCTCCAAGTTATCACCATTTTATTGCAGTAGTTCTACCCCGTGAGCTGCTATCCCTGGTATTTTTGAGATTTACTTTTCACAAAGTAAATGTCCATTTTCTTGGTGGGGTTAGGATATAGGGGATGCAGGAAAAGATCATCAGGTCTAATTATCTCTCAATGAGGTACTTCTTAGCCAGTTCTTCTTGTTTTTAGCCCCATGTCTCATTCGAACCTTCTGCAGTATGGGTATCTCTAAGTCCTGAATCCTTCCAAGTGATATGGTATGAACTAACCAGCTTTCCTCTTTAATGACATACCTCTCTTACGGCTCTTGTTTTGTTTGTTTGTTTGTTTGTTTGTTTTTGTTTTCAGATCTGCTCATTCCTTACATTCATTTTCCATCTTCTAAAAATTTTTGGCATCTCTGATCTGCTGTTGATGCACTGCTGATTCTCTTTGTCCTTTGGTGTTTAGACCATATTTATACTTTTCTTCCAACTTTACTACAATTTTAGGACATTCATAGGGGAATTTAAAAATCATGTTTTCATTTCACCACAAAACTGGAAACTTCCCCCATTACAACAAGTGTAGATCTTGGCACTGAAAGCACCCAATATTGCTGAGAGGAAAGGTAGGTAGGACAAAAGACTGGAAGAGCCCAGAAGGAGAAAAGTTACTCTGCATAAGACCCAGAGGGAAGATCTGAGAGAGGGGAACCAGGGCAGAGCAGAAAAACAAAAATGCACAATAGGAAGTTTGATGACATTTCCCAAGCCTTTTCTTTTATACAACCTCTTTATCATATTCTCCCCAAGTCTTCCAAACAACAACAGTATAAAATGTGTTTTATTCACTAATGCTTTCTGGCATGGGTAGCCTTTAGGGGAAAGTACTGGATTCCATTATGAGTTAATGCTACACATGAAGACAAGCATCAGCTGGGCTCTGCTGCTTCTTATATTCATTTCTTTTTTCTCTTTTCTTCCTTTCTTTCATTCAGTTAATATTAAATGCTGTCTACTGGGGTATTATACTAGATCCTGTGAACTATAAATCTCTGTTTTCAGTATGCTTGGAGACACTGAGGAATACATTGCCATTATGGAAAAGTGAGAGAAGTGTGGGAAGTGCTGCAGTGGAATAATGAACAGAGAGTTTGGTGTAGAAATGAAATCAGACAGTCTCTGTCCACAAAGACTCTACATTCCAGACAGGTGGTTAGAATTTAAGATTTAATATATAGTTAATAATATTGCATTGTATACTTGAAATTGCCAAAAGATTGGGTTTTGAATATTCTCACCACACACACACACACAACAGGATAAATATGTGGGGTAATGGGCATGTTAATTAGCTTGATTGTGGTAATCAATTCACAATGTATATCAAATCATCACATTAGATAGCTTAAACATATGCAATGTTTTTTGTCAATTATGCCTCAATAAAGCTGGGGTGAAATTTTTACCTCGGAGAGTGTATATTTCATACAAAAATATGTTATTAACATTTTTATTAGTTCATCCAATGACTCTGCATTTACTACCTTAAATAAAGAATTAATAGAATAAGGTAAAAAAGAACATTCTAGACAGTGCTAAGGTCTGTGCAGGGACAGTGAACCTGAAACAGAGTGACATTTTCAGTGGCAAGCAAGCCATTTAATGTAGATACAAGGTGGGAAATGTGCAAGATAAGCACACGGGGCAGGCAGTTGTGTAGTGGAGTGCAGTGTGGTATAGTGTGAATTTCATCCTGAAAACTGTGACAGAGTTTAGGAATTTCAGGATGACATGTAAGATATAAACAGATTTAGATTGTTAGAAGACTATCTGGGGGCATTGTAGGGGATAATGAAGTGGGACAAGATTGGAAGCAGAGAAAATAGAAGAAAACTGATTGTAGACCAGTTATAAGCATGCACATTGAGGGGGCTCTGTCAGTGGCAGTGGAGCTAGAAAGAAAGGAGAGAATAGGGAAGAGATTGTGGTTGATGGTTAAAATCTATAGAATCTGGCATTTGGTTATTGAAGCAGGGAAGGAGGCAGAATTAAAAATATGTAGAAAGAAGACCTAAAATCATTCTTAGGTTTTCAGCTCAGACAATTGATTTCAAGAGACTCAAAGGTTGTTTAGAGATCTTAAATTGCACACAAATAATATCTGGAGAGATGAGAATCAGGAGCAAAGAGAAAAACAGACTGAAGTAATGGTAATGGGCCTAATAAATAATATTTGCTTATTTGAAGGTATTAGAGACTAGACATTTCTAGTTAAAACTCAAACTTAAGTGAGTTCCTAATGCTTTTCTAATGTTCACAACTCTGGGAACCCAGAAGAACCTTATGCACTCCAGGAGAAAATGTAGTCTTATGCCAGAACTGATGCTGCTGCTGATGATGATCTGGGTACATTTGAAGGGGTGCGGGGAAATTACACTGGGTGCCTCTCTGAACATCCTGAGAAACACAACCTGCTGGTAGCTCAGTGCCCAACATGGAAGCACACTTAGCATTAATAGCAAAAAATGCCTATGTTTGTGGCCTTGTAATTGCATACAAGTTGTAGCTGAATAGACAAATTTATGGTGAGAGAAAGTAGAATTGTGGTTGCTAGGGACTTGGGGGTGTGGAGGGATGAGGAATGATTGCTAATGAATATAGAATTCATTTTTTAGGTGGTGAAAATGTTCCAGAATTCAATAGTGATAATGGTTGAACAACCTTGTAGAGATATTAAAAACACTGCATTGTATACTTTAAAAGGATGAATGTTATGGTATGTAAGTTATAACTCTCTCAGTTAAAAGAAAAAAAGTATATATATATATATATATATAGCCAAGGCCCAGGGCCTAGGTGCCACCAACCAGATTATATGAGTATGAGGCATCTCCTTGTCCTAGGACCTTTGGACCATAGCACTACCCTCTGAGCTGGGCTCTACTCCTCTCACTAGAGACCATCGGTCTTGGCAGTAGAAGCTTTAAGACAGTAGTCTTTACCATACTCCAAGACATTTACAGCTTCTCTTATCCTTAGGGAGAGCCTATTACCCAGGGAACAAAAGTAGCAGAAACAGGAAAAGAATGAAGTCATACCAACTAGCCCCCAATGAAAAGTGTCTGCAGCTTCTAGCTGACAAGTGGCTATTTTCTGTAGGACACTGAGACTTTGTTCATTAAAGAAATAATTGCACACAGAAACATACACTAAATATATATTTACTAAGGAAATACAATATCTACCTCCTTCATCTTCATTACGTTTGATATTTAATAAAGTTCTTGCTTAGGTTAGAAAGTAACAATAATATATTGAGTGATTCTAGTAAAACTGAAAAGGATTTTTCTTGTCAAGAGTCAGATACTACATGCCTTTGGCTAGCATGACACAATAAAAAGATCATGGGCTTTAATGTCCATAAGATATGGGGTTTGTCACTAGTGCCTTATGAACTTGGACGAGGTTTTTGGAATACAAGCCTTTGTTTCATCAGCTCTACATTGAAAATAAAATGAATTAAATGTTATAAAACATGCAAAGTAGCAGTATTTGACAAGAAGTTTTCAATGACCATTTACTCCATTCCCTATTGTGAGAAAGGATATCATTCTCTAGTCTTTTTTTTTCCTGTTTCTCTCTCTCTCTCTCTGTGTGTGTGTGTGTGGCTGTGCATATGATTCTCTCAACAGTTCTTTAAAAAATTGGGAGTATTTGAATTTTCCACCAAAAAGGAGGTACAGAAATCTAAGATTCTTTGAATGCCTCCTTTATAAAAGAGAAAATAATCTACCATATTTAAAATTTTATTTGTTTCTATGAGTCATGTAAGCATAAAATGGATGAAGATTCTGGAAGCTCAGTGATTTTCCATTAGTTAGGCATAATAAGGTAGCTGATAGGTCTCTCTGGTGCTTTCATCATCACTTTCATCCTAGCCATGTTCAGTTAGCATATCATTTGCATGTTGGCAAGACAGTTACTTTAATATGCAGTAATAAAAAAAAACAGACATAACCCAAACAGGAAAATAGAACACCTTTTTAATAATTGATGTGTTAAATGAGGAACCGTTTCTTTCATAAGAATATATTACTTGACCTTCTGCAGAGACAAGTTCATTGGATTTAATTTTGAGGAACCGATTACATTTTTTTTCTAGTCAGAGAAGGTCTGATTTGACTGGAGTCTGGTTGGGATGCAAAGAGGGTATTAAAATATTTCAAGCATTTTTTTCTAAAGAGCAGTGCATTAATTTCTTGCGAATATTCATCACTCAAACCTCCTACTCTATTACGCTCAAATCAGAGCTGCAAGATTATGATGTTTTTATTGATATAATTAATAACAAATGTTACTTGTTAACTTGGCTATTGCCAAATTGGACATTTGACAAATGTACCCAGGGCCTTGAGTCAGTGAATTTAATATAGATATGAGGCAACATATCGACCTCAAAAGATGAAATCAAGAATATTACTGTGGAAATTTTAAAAAGGTAGAGAAATCATTTTACCAAGTTTTGGAAAAGTAAAAAATAATGATTTTTAAAACTAATCCTTTTTAGGCTTCTCTAAATACTATACTCAATTTAAGACATCTGTTCAACATATAACATCAATTGAAATATTTAAAGATAGTTTAAAATACCAGAAGCAAGAACACTACAGAAAGCAATAATACCCAACACGCAGAAAATAGATTATGAAAAACAATAAATAACCCACCACTTTGCTCCACTTTTCATTCTACCATCAAGAAAATCTAGCTCTTATATAATCAGAACATCAAAGAAGTAACAGCAATGAAAACCTGCCCTATTAAAATTCTGCAAATTATAACCATGAAAATTGCACTCTGATGTACACCAATTGATCTCGATTGTGAAAAGTCATAGGGAACTAGATTCACAAATGTCATCTAAGGAGCCCACAATAGGATTTTAAATCAGACTAGATTAATTTGCAATTTGTCTATGGGCTGAATTG
The DNA here is from genome assembly GCF_002776525.5 of Piliocolobus tephrosceles. NCBI lineage: Eukaryota > Metazoa > Chordata > Mammalia > Primates > Cercopithecidae > Piliocolobus > Piliocolobus tephrosceles. Next base: position 112,619,020 of record NC_045441.1, read on the forward strand.
ATGTTTATCTTTATATTACGTGAAAGAAAAATCAGAATGTTAATGAGTATTTTCTTTTATTTAAAGGAATAAACTATTTTCCAGCTTTAAGAAATATCTTTCACTATCTTAATTACTGAGCCATGTGAATATGCGAGGAGGTGAAGGTAGGGATGTGAGAAGCAGTGAAACAGGTAGACATTGGCGTTGACTTGACCAGACATAATCACTAGGTAGCTACAGGAGCCATTACATTCCACGAGGCCAGGGTAGGTGACTGTTTGATCCCATTTTACAGATGAAGAACTGAAGCTGAATGGTTATTACTTGTGCAAAATCCAACAACTGGTTAATTGTAGAGCTGAGAATCAATTCCAAGTCTTCTGCCTCTAAAGCCTCCACTTTTTCCACTAGGCTACTTTCAGAAAGACAATGAAAGAGCTCCATGCTATGGTTAACCTTCCTTCAACAATAAAATTGAGAGCAGGCCAGGTGGCTCTGGGTTTGCACCCTCCTCTTTGGTGCCCCTCATATACAGTAAAGTGATCTGAGGTCTTGACAGCTGGAAATGAAGATGCCCAATCTTCCCTGACATTTAAAGCCTACCTGGTACATATACATATCATTATGTTATGCCTCATGTGGGGATTCAGAGAAATAGAATACAATCCTTGTAACAAGATACTTGTAGGCTTATTAGAAGACAAGGCTGATTAGAAGCAAGGATCATCCTTGTTTTTATTTCCCCAAAATTAAATATAATGAGAAGTTCAAGCAACTATGGAGGAAAGTTGGAAGAGATATTTTTGGTCAAGAGGACGTTCAGAGGTTCTATATATTAGACACAAGTAGGAGTCAACTTCACAAAGGCATCAAGATATGTATATATATATATATATATATAACTGTGAAAACATTACTCCATTCCTTTTTCTGTACTCCTTTCCCTTTTTATTGCTTTCCTTTTTTTTTTTTTTTTTTTTTTTTTTTTTGTATTTTTAGTAGAGACAGGGTTTCACCGTGTTAGCCAGGATAGTCTCGATCTCCTGATCTCGTGATCCGCCCACCTCGGCCTCCCAAAGTGCTGGGATTACAGGCATGAGCCACCGCACCCGGCCCTTTTTTAGTACTTTCACAGCTCATTTCCTATTGCCCACCTAGGGTCTCCAGCTGCCTAAATCCTACCTTGATTGTGCTGGGCAATTTATGCTCAACATCTTTTGTTTTCTTTTGTTGCCCTTCAAAACTTGCAGTCCTATTTCTTCATTCATAGTACTCTGCTTTGTCCTGGGAAAATCCAAACTTAAATGCCTCTTCTCCCAGGTAAAAAATATACTTGAATGACTACAGAGAGTTGCTATTGGTAGCAATGTTAGACATCAAGGTAAGCTATAGATATTTTTAAGAAGATCACCAAAACTTCCAAAGGAGTATTTATTGTATATTCTTACTCAGACCATATTGTAGAACAACAGCTCCTAAACCTGTCTTAGATTTAGGAGTTTCTATTAATTTTATTTCAAAATAATGGATACAGTCAATATTTTTAACCAGGTAATTAGTTTGACCTTTGTTCACATTTCTTTTCTTGTTATTTAAATTAAACAACAACAAAAAAGACCTGAGCAACTTTGCTTAATTAAAAACAATTCACTGTATTTCAGATGTTTCAATATATTGTCTATGACTCAATCTGCCCAGTTAAAAAAAAACTACTTTTAATTTCTCTTCAAATTTTCACTGTATTTTACAGTTACCATCCTTTAATAAATATTGAAAACTGAAAGTTCAATGTAGTAGAAGTCCCACTAAATAAGCTTTATCCCTTAGAAGCACTTTCTTGACCAGAGGTAAATAAAACAGACAAATAGAGTCTCATAGGTAAATACTATCTTGGAAAAAAAGTGAAAAAATAGACTAAATTAGGGTTGCCATTTAAATTGCATATATCAAAATTTCAACAAATACTTGAGACACAATATATAGTTGTGAAACCATTTGCCCATGTAACCAATGTCAACTCACTTCTATAAACTTCCATAAGGGTTTCAGATCCAAAATAAAGCACACTTATGACCATTGATAAGAAACAAAAGCTAACCATAACCAGCATAAACATAATTGGATTTGATATTTCTATAAGAAATAACCCTTCAAGGAAAAGATTGGTAAAGAGGTTGCTCAAACAACTATATTTCCTAAATCTGAAGGACCTTCTGGTGCCTTGTAAAATAAAGCACTGTAAAATATAATTAACTGGGAGAACTACAATTTTGAAAAAACCTACATCTTGGCTGGGAGCAGTGTCTCACGCCTGTAATCCCAGCACTTTGGGAGGCTGAGGCGAGCGGATCATGAGGTTAGGAAATCGAAACCATCCTGGACTAACACGGTGAAACTCCGTCTCTACTAAAAAATACAAAAAGAAATTAGCCAGGCGTGGTGGCTGGCGCCCTACAATCCCAGCTACTCGGGAGGCTGAGGCAGAAGAATCACTTGAACCCGGGAGGTGGAGGTTGCAGTGAGCTGAAATCATGCCACTGCACACAAGCCTGGGCGACAGAGGGAGACCCTGTCTCAAAAAAAAGAAAAAGAAAAATACTACATCTTTTATGAGAAAGTACAGTACCATTGAACTAAAGTTTACGGTGATTGGTAAGTCCTTATAAATATACAGATTCAATAGTTAAAAAAACTCACTAGTGTGTTACCATCACTGTCTAAATGACCCTTTGAGATTCATTTAGAAATAAAGTCCTGGCCGGGCGCAGTGGCTCACGCCTGTAATCCCAGACCTTTGGGAGGCCGAGGTGGGCGGATTGCCTGAGCTCAGAAGTTCACAAGCAACCTACCAACACGGTGAAACCCTGTCTCTACTAAAATACAAAAAATTAGCCAGGCGTGGTGGTGCCCACCTGTAGCCCCAGCTACTCCGGAGGCTGAGGCAGGAGAATTGCTTGAACCCGGGAGGCGGAGGTTGCAGTGAGCTGAGATCGCACCACTGCACTGCAGCCTGGGCGACAGAGCCAGGCTCCCTCTGTCTCAACAACAACAACAACAAAAAGTCCTACAGTAGAGATAGATGATGATACTCTTTATTTTTATTATTATTATTGTCACTGTCACAGAAGGCTGTGTGACTGCCCGTTTTATAACATCATGGTTACCAAGTATTCTAATATTGATTTAATTTTGTAAAGAAACTTTCTTATAGGAAACACAATTTACTAACCAGATCAAATGGGATTCTAGCTGATTCTTAAATTTTGTTATAAAAATTGGCATTCTTATATATAAATGAATTCCTTCAGGATGACTCAGTCTCTCCCAGAATTTACTTACTCCTGACTAAAATGAGAAAATTGGGTTTCTGTATCTGCAAATTGGAGGATGTATGTTGACCCCATCCAGAAGCAGACACTCTTGAAACCCAGGTCAAAAGCAGCTTTCCCTTTTAATTCACACTTTCCTCATTATTCCACACATGTTAATTTTTAAGATTAAACATCATTAGTCTTATCTTTCTTGCATGCACATTTAGGATGAATTTCTATTGTCTTGAGGTCTCACTTTACAAAGGATGAATTGCCCATATATTTATATTGATGTTTTAAGAAAGACAAATTTGCAGTTCACTTAATTTGATTAATATGCACTGGGCATCATTTTAGAAGAGAAAGTGGATTGAAATCAATCAGTAAGTGAAGGACAGTTATTCCAGAAACCTTACAGGGCTCCTACGTCTGGAAACACAAGGACTGTCTATGGGACAAAGTGATGCCAGCTGTCGCAACACAAACATTTGAGACATTTGGGGCACTGAAGCCCAGGCCATGGCTCCTGGGCAGACAGAACATGCTCAATTTGTAATCTGCTTACACACAACTATCAAAGCCTATAGCTAGTTGCCTTTTCAAAAATTGCAGAATTTTGGAGCCATATGATATTTTACTAATTAGCAAACCCAAATGCTTAATATTTCCAATGAATGGAAGATTTGCCAGAGATTTCAGAATTTGCCTTTCATTACATGTCTCCTGGAAATAAGATGGGACTTCCCAACTATCTATCTAGAGCTTTCTATAGCCCCACCCTCATTCCCATTTTAATTGCACTGAGGGAGGAAGCTCATGCCTTTCAATCCTCACTGCAGCTACATCCCTTAGTAGCACTATATTGACCAGAGATAAATAATTATTTTATGTAGGTTTAATTAACATCAAATTGACTAGTCTTGGCCCCAAACCTTCTGGAGTCCCCCAAATCAGTCTAATATGAGAAACTGAATATGTTCAGCTTGGTATGTTTTTGGGGTGTACACGCATCTATCTGCTTGGAGTAGGAGATAAGCAACCACACTTTGCTGAGTGGAAGTTTCAACTGCTAGGAAAAAGTGGAAATTAACTAAGCCATCCCATCGAACAAGACAAAAAAGTCACCCATAGGAAAGATAGTTAGATATCAGGTTGGCATGTACTGTCTTTACTTTTAGGTTAAAAAATAAGATTAGAAAGAATTGCTATCCTGAGGCAAAGTGAACATTGTTTTTTTCATTTTGGATAGTCCCAAGTTGTATTCAAATAATTTTTGCCACGATAGATAAACATTAAATGAAGAATGACTCATCTAATATGTGTTCCACTACATGTGAAAATAACAGGAAGAATAACAGACTTCAAAATTTTTCTTTTAATATCTCCCAAACAATTTTTTTTTTTTTTTTTTTTTTTTTTTTTTTCCCGGGTCTTGCTCTGTCACCCAGGCTGGAGTAAAATGGCGTGGTCTCGGCTCACTGCAGCCTCAACCTCCCGTGCTCAAGCAATCCTCCCACCTCAGTCTCCCGAGTAGCTGGGACCACAGGTGTGTGCCAGCACTCCCAGCTAATTTTTATATGTTTTGGTAGAGATTGGAGCTTTGTCATGTTGCCCAGCCTGGTCTCAAACTCCTGGGCTGAAAAAATCTGCCCACCTCAGCTTCCTAAAGTGCTGGAATTACAGGTGTGAGCCACTGCTCCAGGTTTTAAACAAATTAAGTACAGGTTATTTTTAAATGGCATCACAGATTTTTAGTTTTATTTGGAAAATTCATTTGTTTACTATTTCAACTTTACAAACCCAATTAACCCATTCTATTCATGAAAAATGTAGCATGAAAGTGTGAGAACAAGCAGATGGCTCACAGCAAGTTGCTAGGGACAGTTCAGTCCCAGAAGGGTTCAGCAAGATCGTCTAATGTAAAGAACAACACACTTGTCTCAGGGTAAACTAATGTCTAAGGCTAAGTGGTGCTAGGCAGTCAGTCCTGAAGCCACTACGAAGATTTTAAGAACCTTCCTGAAATTAACACATAACTTTTCTTGGTATCTTATTCATTCATTTATAAAACATTTATTGATCAGCTAGATGCCAAAGTACTGTGCTACGAACACAAAGTCAAATGGAATAACATACTAGTGTTACTGAAAGCTGGTTCCATTCTCATTGGTTGATACCTGTGCCCTATTGGTTTTTGAATATTTTGAATAAACTCTACTTCCTTGTGGATTGCAGTTGTAAATCTTAAGCACCTAAAAGAATAAACATGCCACTGAGGTGTTTTTTTTGTTGTGTTTTGTTTTGTTTTGTTTTCTTGTTTTCAAAGACAGGGTCCTGCTCTGTCACCCAGGCAGGGATGCCATGACATGATCATAGCGTACTGCAGCTTCAACTCCTGGGCTTAAGGGATCCTCGCACCTCAGCCTCCCAAGTAGCTGGGACTACAGGTGCATCACCACACCCGGCTCCACCACACCCAGATAATTTTAATTTTTTTTTTTTTTTTGTAGACAGAAGGTCTCACTATGTTGCCCAGGTTGGTCTAAAACTCTTGGCTGCATGCTATCCTTCTGCCTTGGCCTCCCCAAAGTACTGGAATTACAGGCATGAGGCACTGTGCTCGGCACTCTGAGTTTTAATAGAAGGCCCATGGAAGAATCCTACAAGGAGTGGTGAATTTCACATTATGGCATTTGAGAAGAGAAGAGAATACTGGAGCTGAGTTTTAAAGAATGAAGTTTGGGGATAAAGGTGGGGATAAGGGAAGGGACTTGCAGCGATATAAAAAGCTGGGCATTACTAGAATTACCAGAGCATATTCTTTCTCAATAATATTTGGAAGCAGCTTGAAATATACAACTAAATATAGCAATTTCACTTAGACGTTTAAAAAGATAAGATTACCTTTCATATTTTCCCCAAATATTCAAGGATATCTGGGAGCATTGTTTAAAAAAATCAAAAATGGAAGAAATCAGAAAATAACCAGAGAATAGGAAAGATGGTAGCTCCAAAACATTGTAAAGCACTTTAGACGAACCCTCTTCTAACTTGCCTGAATTCTAGATTGCAGATGCTTAGGAGGAACTGTGGAGAGGATGTCTTTTGGCTGCCTGCCATCCTCTGAACTGGGGCTGATAAACCACTAAAGTACAATAATAATGGTAAATTATTCTGTCTCATTCCAAATGATTTTAATATTATTTGGAGAGCTTTCAAATGCTTTTGAATTAAGAGAATGATTGTAACCCTAAATTTTAGGAACGTGAGAAAACTTCAAATGATCCTATTAAAGTTGAAGTACTTTAACTTTTAAGATATGTTATTTTACAAATCCCTACACATTTCAAGGTCTACACTGATTTTTTTAAATGTTCTTAAAGCTCTACCTTATTTGTTTTAAAGAAATTAATATGCACTCTCACTTAAATGTATAAGCTAAATGTATATTCAGATCTTCAATAGCAGCACATTAGTTTGTTAGTTTAAATGCAGTTTTTGAATAAACAGACTTAGAGCTTATGAATGGTACCAGATGGAAAACCAAAGTATTAGTGTCTGCCTTATTTTGACTGACTAGGCAGTGAGTGTGGAAGCTTAGCTGTGCACTATGCCTCAACCCTGACCTCCAGAGGCTTTTCTAAGAATTACAAAAGTTTTCTTTTTTAATGCATTTATATAATTTCAACTTTTATTTTAGGTTCAGGGACTAACATGTACAGGTTTGTTGCATGGGTATGTTGCATGACACTGAGGTTTGGTGTACAAATGATTCTGTAATCAAAGTAGTGAACATATTATCCAATAGGTAGTTTTTTAGCCCTTGTCCCCACCTCTAGTAGACCCGCCTATTGTTCCCATCTTTATGTCCATATGTCCCAGTGTTTAGCTTCCACTTATAAGGAAGAACATGCAGTATTTGGTTTTCTGTTCCTGCATTAATTAGCTTAGGATGATGGCCTCCAGCTCCATCCATGTTGCTGCAAAGGACATGATTTCATTCTTTTTATGGCTAGCTATGTAGTATTCCAAGGTGTATATGTACCATATTTTCTTTATCCAATACACTATTGATAGGCACTAGGTTGATTCCATGTTCTTGCTATTATGAATAGTACTGCAATAAACATAAGAGTGCGTGTGTCTTTTTGGTATGATGATTTATGTTCCTTTGTGTATATACCTAGTAATGGGATTGCGGGGTTGAATCGTAGTTTTACGTTCTTTAAGAAATCTCCAAACTACTTTCCACAGTGGCTGAACTAATTTATGTTAGCACAAACAATGTGTAAACATTCCCTTCTCTCTGCAGCTTCATCAGCATCTGTTATTTTGAAGAACGACAGAGAGTTTTCTAACAACAGTTGACTGAACTTTAGTAAAGCTATCAAATTTTCTTACCTGCTTTAGTTAACCTGTCCCAGATCATAGCAAACAGATGAGGGAATTATCCTGTTTTAATCCAGAGAGAACAATTCCAAACATCTGTCATTTCCAATGCAATCCTTGACAGTTTCCAAGTGACTGGAATTTCTGACCTATTCAAGTGCTGCTGTTAGCACTTTATTCACTCTTCTTTCTGTTCCTTATGAAGAATAATAATTCACCAATATTCTCTTTATTCTTGACAATGATCACCAAGATGATTCTCAGTTTTTCTGAATAACCCTTTAATATTTTTCTACGGGTCTTATTTTCTAAACTTTACTTTTATGTATCTACTACAAGAAGACCTTTGTTAGATAACCAATTGACATTAAAGATAATGTAGTAATAATGAAGGAAATAAATTTATTTACGGTCCTTTAGAGAATTTTTATACATTTATACCCACATGTTACCAAAAAACCCATCCTGGAAAATCAGTTAATTCGTTCACAAGCATGCTACTAATGAGATTTAAATAATATGAAAGCATGTTTCTTAAAGCTTACTGAAATACCCAAAAATGTTACCTTGACATATACATATAAATAGGATGGTCTCAGATACCACATGGGATCTTGTTTGCCAGAAATTGACTACTAAGACTCATGCTGGGCACACACTACTCATATTTAAGATCAGAGAACTTATAACTACCAAGACCAACTCTTCTTTGAAGGGCTTATTGAGATGTACAATTTTGGCAGAACTCCGCATAACTACCACCACACCTCCACCATTACCCCATCACCCCCTAAAGTTCCACTTTCCCATTCCCAAGGTATGTAGAATAGGAATCCCATAAATGATCCGATTTGGGCCTGTGGAGGGTGGTGGTATCGAGAATTACAGCCTTGCTGAGGTTCACAACCACAGCCTGAGGGAAAGAGGTAGATACCTTAGAACAATGTGGTAAGAGCCTTCAAAGAGTCTTGGTATTTACAAGAACTGAACTGACTGAGTGTAAGCACCCTCATATAGTTTGAATATTTGACCACTACAAACCTCACATTGAAATGCGATCCCCAATGTTGGAGTTGGGGCCTAGTGGGAGGTGTTTGGGTCATGGGGGCAGATCCCTCATGAACAGCTTGGTACTGTCCTGAGGTAATGAGTGAGTTACCGCTTTTTTTTTTCTCACGCGAGAACTGATTGTTCAAAAGAACATGGTATCCCCCCACCTTTCTCTCACACACACATTCTCCTCTCTCCCCATGTGACACACCAGCTCCCCATCTGCTTCTACCATGACGGAAGCTTCCTAAAGCCCTCAGGAGGAGCAAATGTTGGCACCATGTTTTTTGCATAGCTTGCAGAACCATGAGCCAAACAAACTTCCATTTAGCAATTTGTTAAAATATATGGTCAACAGACCTGCCTTCTATGTCACACCTATATAAAACTACCTATATGCTAGTGATTGAAAAGTGTCTGTTCCAACTCTACTTTAATATGGTCTCACCCAAAGGTGAGCTACGTATCTACTGTCCCATAAAGACAAACTACAAATACCAAAAGCTGTTTGGGCCCCTCCTCATTTGTTCCTCATCTCCTACTTCAGTTCAGTTCATCTTTTTATCCTGATTCTTGGCCCCAGCTTCATTTTTTTAGACTTGCTTTTCCCACTTTCGATCTAGCACTTGCATCTGATCTCTTTGGTTCCTGGTTTATAGCTCTGACATGGATTCCTCAACCAATTATCTCTGTTTATTCACCCTGGTGGACATAAATAAGACCCTCTAAGTGTAACCCCCAACTCCAACCATTCATCTGGATTTAACCTTCTCATAGAGATTTAAACACCCACAGAAAAATGCTTAAGCTCCACAAACAGGCCTATTTCAAAAAGTTTTCTCATCCTTAGCGATCTTATTCCAGTGAAAATGGCAGATGCTAAAAATTCTTTCCAGTCTTCCAATTACTGTTCTTAATCTTAAAAAGCACATAGGACATGGATAAAGTGAGTAATGACATAGTCATGATGACACAAAGAGTAAGTGATGACACAGGTAGGCTGGAGGCCCATCACAGCTGCTGAGCCCTCTGCTATTTATTGTGACCTGTGACTCTCCCCAGGCGGGTACTGCCCCATAGCCATAAAGGAGTTCTAAAATGCTGTGTGCTTAGAGGCAGTAATTTTGGCTGTCAGTGATTGAAATGTGCTATTTAATTTGGTGGGTACAAGCCAGAGTGCAATGCATTGGGCAGTCCAGATAAATGAATAATTGTGCCACATTCCACAGAATCTGTGAATAATGTGCCTGACATTAAATAGGTGAAAAACTGCATTTATTATTATCTAAGCCTAGAATCAACCTCCTCATGACAAAAACACATGAAGTACTTTTTACACAATTTTAATCATGCCAAATTTTCCCAAGAATGCTACTACCATGCAAATTAGGATAATTATTTTACTTTGTGTTCTTCAGAATTTTACAAATAAAATATCACCATTTCACATAAATATATCATAGACAGCAGTGTTGTTGGTGGTAACTGAATCACTAATACAGTGTGTGTGCTCATCTATATCTGGGGTCGTTTTGTTTGTAGTGATTCTTTGTAAACACAATCATACCACTTCTCTATTATATCTTTTAATATGATCATCCCTAATTGTTTATATATTGAAGCAGGCATTATTTATGATAAATCACTTTCCTTGTATTTATCATTTTTTAAGATATTTTATTGATTAGTTTGCAAAATTATGTATTATCATTTAAGGATAGCAAAAGGGATGTTGCAAGTTATTTTTTATAAAAGGGACATTGGGGCCGGGCATGTTGGCTCACGCCTGTAACCCCAGCACTTTGGGAGGCCGAGGCAGGCGGATCACGAGGTCAGGAGATCGAGACCATCGTCGCTAACACGGTGAAACCCCGTCTCTACTAAAAATACAAAAAAAAATTAGCTGGGTGTGGTGGCAGGCGCCTGTAGTCCGAGCTATTCAGGAGGCTGAGGCAGGAGAATGGCATGAACCCAGGAGGCGGAGCTGGCAGTGAGCCGAGATCGTGCCATTGCACTCTAGCCTGGGCAACAGAGCGAGACTCCGTCTCAAAAAACAAACAAACAAATAACAACAACAACAACAAAAATGGGGCGTTGGGGCTGGTATGGTTGACAACCACTGATTTTGTCTATCTCACAGTTCCAAAATCAGTCCTGCTTTCTCACATCTCAATTGCCATTTCTCCACCAACAAATAAAACCAAATAAAGACAAGCTAAAGATGGCAAATAATATTTTCTAAATAGGAAAAGAGATCTTAAGAAATTATTGGTTAAATCATCAAAGATTTACTTTTTTTTCTAAAAGTGTTGCTAAACTCAAGCAGTCTCTCTGCAGTGTGGAGTTGGGGACAGATACCAGAGAGGGTGGTCAGGCTCAGAAGTCATCAGGAAGTCCATTCTGAAGGTGATGTACGGGTGAAAAAAAATTGTTTTTAAAAGCTTTTTAGAAGTCAGAATCTGCACTCAAATTGTTTCATGGGTCTTTGGAAGTTTGTTTTCCTCGTATCTGTCATGTTCATGACAGAATCAAGGATGGCAGCAAGGACCCACAGAAATCAGCTTCCCAATCCAAACTGAGCTCGTGTTACAGACCCCAGCTCTGGGGTTTGAATTGAGGAAGTAAACTGAAGAAGAGTTCTATTCAGCATAATCACCTACTCCATTTCTTTGGGAGAAAATACCATAAAGTGGACAAAACAGCAAATCTATTTTAAAGTGTATTTATTAAATTGTTTCTATATTAGGAAAGATATGCCTTTTAGTGTAACTACAGAACTAAAACTTTTAATCTCACCAATAAGTGCTTTCTCACCAATAAGAACTAGGGAGACAAGAAAAGTTTGTTAACCATTTTCCTCCAAAACACAGCTGCATGGCGAGGATGTGATTTACATTACCAAGCCATTGGCTCAATCTCCCATCTCTTCTATTTGTTATAATTGTTCTCTGAACAGAGAGGAAAGTTACAATTTTTGATGAACATTTAAAAATATCAGTTTTATATTGATGCTTTGCCAAGTTTGTATAGATTAGCCAATTAAAACTCAATATAATCATTATCTGGAAGTAGCTTTGGGAATAATCATTAATTAAATAAATTAGTTATTTCATTTTAATGAAGAGAAGAAAAACATTTCCCAAGGGAATATTCCTTTAATTAATAGATTTGTTCTCCAAGTTGTAAGACATTAGCATTCACATTTTGCCTCAGCTCAGTAGCAAGACATCACTTTCATCATTAAGAGAAGAAAATTATGACTAACCCTCAACAACAGAAATATTGCCTGGAAAAATGAGGATTTATCTCATTAAGGCTTTCAAAATGACTTCTGAGATGGTGATTTATTATTTTACATTCCAGGAAAAGAAGAGACAACTGTAGCTATCATTAGCAAGTATATTAGCACACCTACATTCCACAATGTCTTTCATACTAAGTATTTATTCAAACATTTGTCATGTGAACACATTTAAGGGTAGGAGATTAGAAAAGAAATGTACCTGTTGTAAGCATTTTAATATGCAACATTTCTTACATTCATTTTTTCATGTAGCAATTTATAAAAGCATCTCTGAAACATCTTTTTAAAGATATTCTCCCATGAGTTGTCTAGGACAAAAACTAGTAGACAGTCATTTTTCTGGTACAACAGGTATCTATTTTCTATGTCCTGTATCCATATGTTATTCTTGTAGTCAGCCTTGACTCGTTTAATATTTTTAACTGGAAGGAAGGAACTCCTATTACTTAGAAAACAGAATGCCCAGCCCACCTCGCCTCCAACAAACACTCCCTGTACTTACTTCATGGAGTTGTAAAAATCCAGTGTGCTAGGTCACTGATGGAAGGAATAATGTATATTCCTGGGGCTTAGTACATACAGGCTGTGTAACTTATTCTACATACTTGTACTCAATATGTCTTACTTATTTACAGTGTATGAGAACATAGGACCCAAAATCAGTTACTGGATTTGGATCCTTTATTTACTAGATTTGTGAGCAAGACCAAGTTACATAAACTCTCCCAAACTCTGTAATTCAAGTATAGCACAAAGTATGAAATAGCAAACACTCAGTAAATGCTATCTCTTAGTACTGTGGTTGATGTTGTTACATATGTACATCATGCATACAGACATTAAAATTACATTAAAGAAGAGATTCATGAACTTTCACAAAACATTATGTAACCCATTTATAACCCTCCCTGCTTCAGGAGTTGCCTTTCTTTGCTGCATTTGGCTATGGGAGGCTGCCTTTTGTCCTTTCCTAAGCCATCCCCTTAGGACCCTTTGTGTGCTTCTCTCAGCTTCCCTTGCTTCACAGAGACTACTGGCCTTCCAGAATCAGTGTTGATGCCACAACCTTAGCAAGACTAAATATTCCTTAACTTCTCATTACTTAGCTAGCTATCCACAATGCTAACTCACAATGCTGCAGAAGTATACCAGAAACTATATGTATCATTGTATATGACCGTTACTCTTGGTGACTTTTTCAATGATCACAGCCACAATCAGGATCCTGATCACTTTTTAGTAGTCTCCTGTGTAAATCAATTACCAAATGACCAGTGGGACACTTGTGTCTTAATGCTGTGTATGATCTGGGGACCGTGACAGAACCCTAGGGGAGACAGGGAATTTGAGGAACCAAAGTCAAGTCTGTCTATCAATCTGGTGGAATGGGGACCCTGAGTCATGAGTGAAGTAGTTACTAAAGAAGAAAAAAAAAGCAGTATTTTTGACTCATCTGAATGTGTAGCATGAAAGAGCGTAAATATGACAAATATTAAAAGTAGTTTTTTCAGCCAGGCACGGTGGCTCATGCCTGTAATCCCAGCACTTTGGGAGGCCAAGGCAGGCAGATTACCTGTGGTCAGGAGTTTGAGATCAGTCTGGCCAACATGGTGAAACTCCATCTCTACTAAAAATACAAAAATTAGCCAGTCATGGTGGCACATGCCTATAATCCCAGCAAGTTGGGAGGCTGAAGCAGAAGAATTGCTTGAGCCACGGAGAGGGAGGTTTCAGTGAGCTGAGATCGTGCCACTGCACTCTGGCCTGGCCAACAGAGCAAGACTCTGTTTCACACACACACACACAAAAAGTAGTTTTTTTCTGAGAAAAAAAAAAAGAAGTATACCAGAAAGGCAGAGGCTACATTAAAGAAATGAGAGCACTGGAGAGAAACTAAAAGTCACATGGTAAAAGACTGCCTACAGTTAATGGAAAAAGAAGGTCTCTGGTACCCCCTTATAGGGATAGCCCAATTGCTCTCCTTGCTTCTCTGACTTGACAGCTGCCTTTCTTTCTTCTCCTTGAAGTGTCTCTTTTGTTACAGAGCCAGTGTCCACCACACTCTAGAGAAACATCACCCCTCCCTGCCCACTGGGGTTGTCTCTTCTGAGGATTAATCTCCTTTCTCTTACCATATCTTACATTGGATATAATGAACTATGATGCTTTTCCCAAAGACTGACTTATTCAAGTTAGAATTACACCTTGAGGGATGGCTAGTTATGCACACAGAGAAAAGAATCTAGGTTGGGCTCCACTTTCCCAAGTCCTGGTGTCTTCCAAGATTTCCCTACTACTGTTAGAAGATAATCTTTCTCATTCTTCCAAGATAACCAGTAAAGAACTATTCTTTAAACACACACACACACACACACACACACACACACACACACACACACACAATCTTTGAGGAGTGTGGGGGAAGAAAAGAAGAAAAAAATCAGGGGCAGTTAATACTGAAGAAAGCAATTTCCTAAAAATAAAACAAAGTACAAAGTCTATAACCCACAAAGATGACAGCCCATTACATTACTATGCAGAGCAGCACCAGTCCCCTTTTGTCATCTACTTGAGACACCTGAATTACAACCTGAGGCCACTCATCCTGTAGAGATTTCAACACTTCAATTGTCCTCCCATCTTAGCCAGAGAGGTTCTGGGAGCTAAGGACCTGTGCCTATGATTGCAGTTCCTCCTGTACCAGGAGCCAAAAGAAGTCTTCATATGTAGAAAGACTTTTGATTTTGTGACCAAATTATTAAATTACCTTATTAGGTATAGTGAATTTAGTTGATTCTTTTAGATTTTCTAGGTATAAATAATAACACACTAAATAATGATAGCTCAAATATTGTATGCTTCTTACCTAATATTTATACTTCAACTTTTATGGCCAAATTATTCTTAGAGGGAGAAATCTTATATACTCTTTAATGGTTGATGTTGTTAGAGAAATATAGGTTTAAATATTAGTCAAACATATTTGTTGCTTGAAAGCAACCACTAGTCTTTACATATTATACCATGGAATACTATGCAGCCATGAAAGAGTGAAATCATGGTCTTTGCAGCAACCTGGGTGGATCTAGAGGCCATTATCCTACGCAAATTAATACAAGAATAGGACAGCAAATACTGCATTTTCCCACTTACAAGTGGGAGCTAAACACTGAGTACATGTGGACATAAAGATGGGAACAATAGACACCAGAGACTACTAGAGGGGATGAAGGGGAGAGGGGCAAAACCCGAATTAACTACCTGTTGGGTACTAACTACCTGGGTAACAGGATCATTTGCAGCCTGAGCCTCAACATCATGCAATATTTCCATGTAACAAACCTGCACATGTGCCCCCTGAATCTAAAATAAAATTTGAAATTATTGGTTTTAAAAAAGAAAGAAACCGCTAGTGTAATAGAAATAGAATGTAGCTTTTTAAATCAACAAAATAACATGAAATGAAATAAAGTATTCAATCAATAAAAAGGACAAAAGAAGAATATCGCAAAGAAATCAAATAATAATAAAAAGAAAATAGGATTTCTGCTCTGGACTTGACAGAGCAATTACTACAAGTATAATAGCTGCTCATGCTGTCAGCAACTGTAAAGCTAGATGAAATGTATGAAGTAACTGTTTTCTGTTTTTTTTTTTTTTTTTTTTTTTTTTTGAGACAGGGTCTCTCTCTGTTGTCCAGACTAGAGTGTAGTGGCACGATCACAGCTCACTGCAGCCTCAACCTCCCAGGCTCAAGCAATCCTCCCACCTAAGCCTCCCGAGAAGGTAGGATTGCGGGCATATGCCACCACGCTCAGCTAATTTATGTACTTTTTTGTAGAGATGGGGTTCCGCCCTATTTCCCAGGCTGGTCTCTATCTCCTGGGCTCAAGCAATCCATCTGCCTTGGGAAGTAACTGTTTTCAGGCATTAAATAGTAGCAGTGCATGACTATAATTCTTCAGCAAAGGATAATATACAAAGTAAGCCTCATGGTTGTCCTGGATTTCTGCCTGGAGGTACTTTTCTGTTTTGACTTGGACAGGTGGACTCCAAAAGGAGTGGAAAGAGTTAAGGATGCCAAGACTGGAGGTCCTGGTTACTGAGGGGGGTTGGAATTTTGAGGGAAGCTACCTGAAATAAATTGTTGGAGGACAGGCAAAAGTCTGCAGAGAGATCCAACGTGGGATATTGGGATTGGCTGAATATGCACAAAATGAGACTTTGGGAAACTTAGCAGAGATTGTCTACCACAGGGATGAGAACTGAATAATGATATAGAGATGAAGAAGGACTAAAATGTTGGGATTCCGGCTCAGCTAGATTGGAAATACATTGCTGAGAACCTCAGGCATTCTGCTGAGACCCCCAAAAAGTCATTCTAATGAGTAAGGACCACACCTTACAATAATCAAATCTAAAATGGACTCACCTAACACAAAATGAAACTTTCCCAACTTCACCATGCCTGCAAATACAGCAAAGCTGTATTCTGAACCAAAATCTTTCTGTCCCCAAGGCTGGTGTCCTTAAGCACTCTGTTTTCATTCTAGAGTGGGTCCCACCTTCTAGCAGGTCAGGAAACTCCAAAACTATGAACTCACTAGGTGTCATGACAGACATTCACTGTAAATGTTACAGAATCATTTACAAATCAACATTATCCAGTCTGAATCAAAACAGGGAGATAATTAAGGACATAAGCCAGTGTTAGGATTATGAATCATAAAATCAATAATGAAAAAATAATTGAGAGGTTGTAAATAATGCTCACAACTAAGCACAGAAATCCTGTATGGTAGATAAGCATTGAATCCAAAAAGCAAAAGGAAAGGCGTATCAGTTAGTAAATGCCACAAAATCTTACTGGAAAATTGCAGCAACATGCATTTGTTTCTTTGTCTTGAATGTGTGATAAGCTAGAGTTTTAGTGACCTGGACTGGGTTCATCTGGGTGTGGTTCCAACCTTCAGCTATGTTCCAGGTCTCTCCCAAGACATGTTCTTCTCATGGCAACAGGCAGGAGTGCAAGAGGCAAACTTCTCTGTGTAAGCATATTACATGCCTCTGCTCAGGTCGCATACAGTAACATCCCATTAGTCAAGAAAGTCACATGGCCAAATCAGAGGTCAAAGGTTAGGAATGTACACTTGACCCAATATGAGGCCATGGCAAGGGTGTGGGTGTATGGTATTATTCCAGGGTAATGAAGAATTGGGACCAATAGTTCACTCTACCTCAAATAGACAGGAAGATTCTTCAAAATTTAATTTTAAAAGCACAGTTTACTGTAAGTTTATGGAGAGGATAGCAGAATAGCATGGCATTAGGATCCCAAAGCTTGAGGAATAATTTTCTTTTTCTTCTATTAATTTTTTTTCAGGCAATGGGTGGAGAGGTCAGGGTAGGCAGCATCAGATAGAATACAGATTTGGAAATTACAAAAATTTTACTGATTCCACAAAGTTATTTTCATATTATATCTCCACCTACAATGCCATTTTGAATTCCAGTATAAAGTTCTCCTTTTATTTTTAAAGTCATTGCTATTAATACTATCCTTGAGAATCATGGCTACCTTAAGTAATAATATTCCCATCTTGTGGGAAAAGAAATAGAGGGCCTATGTTTATGTACCTTGTTTCCTCCCTGAACAGCATACAGATATACCAATGATTATCAGTTTCTCATACAATGCATTTGATATATAACTTTTCTGTATGGTCAAGAAATAACATGGTGACCCTGACACCAAGGGAAGTTACTAGTTTGCAGCGTGTCATATGGGTAGATAGAAATGCAGCTTATGGCCGGGCGCGGTGGCTCAAGCCTGTAATCCCAGCACTTTGGGAAGCCGAGACGGGCGGATCACGAGGTCAGGAGATCGAGACCATCCTGGCTAACCCGGTGAAACCCCGTCTCTACTAAAAAATACAAAAAAAAAAAAAAAAACTAGCCGGGCGAGGTGGCGGGCGCCTGTAGTCCCAGCTACTCGGGAGGCTGAGGCAGGAGAATGGCGTGAACCCGAAAGGCGGAGCTTGCAGTGAGCTGAGATCCCGCCACTGCACTCCAGTTTGGGCGACAGAGCGAGACTCTGTCTCAAAAAAAAAAAAAAAGAAATGCAGCTTATACAAGAACTGTGTATATAGGATTACTAATTCATATTCTTCCTGCTGTGTCCCTAGAATGGAGAGATTTGGGTTTCTCTGTGCGATAGCATGTTTTAAAAGTATTTTCAACTGTATGCAATGAATTTTCAATTCTAGCCTATCATGACACTTTAGGTTAGATATTCTACCATTCCCATGCCATGTTCACTTTAGGGTTATGTTTCTTCCATCTCCACAATAGCGATGGCCAGCTTTAAAGAATAAGCAAGCCACTAACTGGCACCACTTACGCCAAGATAGCCTTTTATTGTTTAATCTCCTTTATCAGTGCACAGACATAAAAAAAAAATCAGAATTCTATGTAAGATAGCAGCTTGTCCCAGGCCTAATTCACCCAGAACTCTCATTGTACTGGTTTTTGAGCTGCAAGTCTCTATTAAGATCACAAGTCCTTCAACTTAGACCAATGTAGAGTTTGAAGGTGTACATGGAAAGTGTCTTGGACCTGAGGACGGACATCAACTCTCATTTTTTTCTATCTTAAGGGAGAAGGCAAAAATTCGATTCTCAAGGTTGAACTTCTGAGTTTCTTAAATAATAAATGTATAATTTAACCCACAGGATTTCCGCAGCTGGGAAGAAGCAAAGAAGTAGGATCAGTAATTCTTTTTTGTTTGCTGGCTTTTCATGACCTGCATGTTTATTGAAATTTAGATTTTTAAAAAATTTAACTGGTAGTTAAGAAGAGAGATAGGGTGATGTTTAGCTGAGACTAAAACACTAGTTTATCAGAGACCTCAAAGGATACATAATCTTTATTTCTGGGTAGGAGAGGAGTGGGGGCCATGACTGGAGGTGAGGGAGGCATCTACCTGCCTTGTGTGCAAAATTTAAGGGAGTACCACAGTCTCTGTAACCAAGATCAGTAATGTTTTGATACAACATTTTAACTCAAATTGTCAATCTACTACTCCCTGATTTTAATCAGGTTGCCTGATTTTAACTAAAGTTTTATTGGACTGAAGAATAATTGTAGATAAACCTTATTGGACTGAAGAAAATGATAATGATAGATAAACTTTAAGACATTGTGTAATATTCACAGCAAAACTAGAGTTTTCCAAAAGGGAGCTGGAAAAGTTCCTCTCTGAGCAGCTGTCAGTGGCTGGGGGCACTTGTCAGCTGCTGGATTTTTATTGTTGTTGTTGCTTTGCTTGTTTTGCTTTGCCTACTCTTGCTGGAGGAAGAACATAGGAGTATCGTAGAGTATGCAGAATTACTGGGGCCTATCTGGATGAGGGAAAAAAATTAAAACTGAAACTTAACCAAATAGTTAAACTAGATTTTGGTTCAACAAATTTCAAAATGGCATTTTCCAAGTGATTAGTATTCATTTTTCAAGTTGAACATGGGGAAATATTTTTTAAATTATCTTTATTCAACCTAAACAGAAAATACAAACAAGCCCAGAGGCTACTAGATGGAGAATCTAAATGAGAATGAAGTTAAATTGGCAACATAACTCAGAGTGCACAATCATGAGGCCCAGATGTGATGCTACACATAGGGTTTCAGTGAGTTTCTTCCAACCTTTAAAATCATCCTCTGTCTCAAGAATCATTTCCTAGTAAGTCATATATAAAATATAGGTCTCAATTTTAGATATCTTTAGCTAGTAAACATCAGCTCATTTATGACTTATCTCTCATTTGTGTGGGCCAGTTCTATTCTTAATTTTTCTGGACTATTAGAGCAAGAAAAACTAGAGAGATTAATACATATGAGCCCTGGTTTCCTCACATATTAACTAAAAGTAAATATCTGTGGGCTTCAAACATAAAAGATACTAATGAAAAAGTTCTAATTATTTAGATTTTACTGCCAAAAACAGCTATAGACTGCATACAAACCATAGTTTTATTACATTTTCTTGATTAATTCATCCAACATTCAACAAATGATGTTTCAGTATTATTATATGGCAGGTTCTGCTCTGGGAAAAGAGAATTAAGTAGTGGACAGAAATCTTTGTCCTCATGGAGCTTTAACATAATTGCAAATAATTTAACATGATTTAAAGGACTGAGTTGGACATTTTTTCCTGGTTAATATACTTTGGAATAAGTTATCCTTTTTATCTTTTTCAGTTGGTTTCGCTTTATCTTTAACCTAATAGCTTAGACTGTTTGTAAAAGAAAAATTACATTTGGTTCATTCTTAACACGCAAGTATCAATACATAGTTTTAAACATGTATAATATACTTGAAAATTTCTACACACTAGAAATGTATTCTAAAGAAATAATTCAACTCATAGAAACAGAGAGTAAAATGGTGGTTACCAAGGCTAGGGAGTGGGTGGATTGTGGAGATGGTCAAAGGATACAAAATGTCAGTTACACAGAAGGAATAATTTCAAGAAATCGATTGTACATTATGGTGATCACAGTTAATAGCAGCATATTGTATAATTACAAATTGTTTTTCTCACAACAACAACAAAATGATAAATATGTGAGGTAGTGCATATATTAGTTTTATTCAGTCATTTCACAATGGATATAAATAGCAAAACATGTTGTACACCATAAATATATGTAATTTTTTATTAAACTTTTAATTCTTAATATTTTTGTAATACTAGCAATAATATCTCAGTACAATTTTAAATGAAGAAATTGTGTATGCTTACTTCAAACTATTTCCATGAACAGATTTTTATTTCTGTGCTGTGCCAATCACACTATTGTACATATTTTCTAACAATAACTCAGCATATGCATTGTGTTGAGTTTCTTTCTCTTTTATCTGCTGATTGTGAAGATGAAATACCACTTTAAGGGCTCCTGTCCTCCACTTTGGTGGCTCCTGATGTTCTGCCCCTCAGTCTGTTTATCCACCTTCCCTTCTTCTATCCAAACCTTTTATCTTCCTTGGTTTCCATTCAAGGAATAGGCAAGTCCATTTACTTTGTCTCGTCCATGTCTGGTGAGTAAGTTTACTTCCCTTTATGATCACTGAAGCCAACCAAGTATAGGCAGGTAATAGTTTTTAGAATATACTCATCTACCTGCAGATCGTTTGCCCCTTCTCACCCGTTTCTTTTTTATTATTAGTATACTTTAAGTTCTGGGGTACATGTGCAGAACGTGCAGTTTTTTTCATAGGTATACACCCGCCATGGTGGTTTGCTGCACCCATCAAACCGTCACCTACCTTAGGTATTTCTCCTAATACTATCCCTTCCTTAGCCCCCCACCCTTCAAATATATGTAATTTTTACTTGCCAATTTAGAAAATATTAAAAAGAAAATTCAAAATGTATAAATGTATATCATCAAAAGGATGTTCATCACAGTTTTATTAGAGCATGCTTTAATTCTTTGGTTTTGTCTATCCATATATTTAGTATTTTCTACAATGATCATGCAGTACTTTTGTCAGAAAAAGAATGTTATTTTTAATTTTTAAAATATAGTTCCTTTTATTGTCTATAAAAGATTCAGTCAGGGATAAATAAATATAAACTTGGCTCTAAAATAATACATTGTGTACTGTATATATATATATATATATGTGTGTGTGTGTATATATATATATATATAGATAGAGAGAGAGAGAGAGAGAGAGAGAGAGGAGTCTTGTTCCATCACCCAGGTTGGACTGCAGAGGCAATCATGGCTCAATGCAGCCTTGAACTCCTAGGCTCAACTGATTCTCCCACCTTGGCCTCCCAAAGCGCTGGAATTACAAGTGTGAGCCACTAATATGGTTTGGCTGTGTCCCCACCCAAATCTCATCTTGAATTGTAGTTCCCATAATCCCCATGTGTCATGGGAGGGACCTGATGGGAGGTAATTGAATCACTGGGGCAGCTACTCCCATGCTGCTGTTCTCGTGATACAGAGTTCTCATGAGATCTGATGGTTTTATAAGGAATTTTTCCCCATTGCTCAGCACTTCCCTCTCCTGCTGCCATGTAAAGAAGGACATGTTTGCTTCCCCTTCTGCCATGATTGTAAGTTTTCTGAGGCCTCCCCAGTCATGTGAACTGTGAGTCAATTAAACTTCTTTCCTATATAAATTACCCAGTCTTGGGCAGTTCTTCATAGCAGTGTGAGAACAAACTAATACAGTAAATTGGTACTGCAGAGAGCGAGGTGTTACTATAAGGATAACTGAAAATGTGGAAGTGGCTTTGGAACTGGGTAACAGGCAGAGATTGGAACAGTTTGGAGGGCTCAGAAGAAGAGAGGAAAATGTGGGAACGTTTGGAACTTCCTAGAGACTTGTCGAATGGCTTCGACCAAAATGCTGATAGTGATATGGACAATGATGTCCAGGCTGAGGTGGTCTCAAGTGGAGATGAGAAACTTGTTGGGAACTGGAGTACAGGTCACTCTTGCTATGTTTTAGCAAAGAGACTGGCAGCATTTTCTCCCTGCCCTAGAGAGCTGTGGAACTTTGAACTTGAGAGAGATGATTTAGGGTATCTGGTGGAAGAAATTTCTAAGCAGCAAAGTGTTCAAGATGTGACAGGTGTTGTTAAAAGCATTCAGTTTTATATATTCACAAAGGTATGGTTTGGAATTTGAACTTATGTTTAAAAGGGAAGCAGAGCATAAAAGTTCAGAAAATGTGCAGCCTGATGATGTAATAGAAAAGAAAAACCCATTTTCTGAGGAGAAATTCAAACTGGCTGCAGAAATTTACATAACTAAGGAGGGGCCAAATGTTAATCACCAAGGCAATGGGGAAAAAGATCTCCAGGGCATGTTAGGGTCTTCATGGCAGCCCCTCTCATCACAGACATGGAGGCAGAGGAGGAAAAAATTATTTCATGGGCTGGGCCCAAGGCCTTGCTGCTTTGTGCAGTCTCAGGACTTGGCGCCCTGTGTCCTAGGTGTGGCTAAAAGGGGCCAACGAAAAGCTCAGGCCATTGCTTCAGAGGGTGCAAGCCCCAAGCCTTGGCAGCTTACATGTGGTGTTGGGTTTGCAGGTGCACAGAAGTCAAGAATTGAGGTTTGGGAATCTCTGCCTAGATTTCAAAGGATGTATGGAATGCTTGGATGTCAAGGCAGAATTTTGCTGTGGGGAAGAGCCCTCATGGAGAACCTCTGCTACAGAAGTGCAGAAGGGAAATGTGGAGTCAGAGTCCCAACACAGAGTCCCACTGCGGCATTGCCTAGTGGAGCTGTGAGAAGAGGGCCGCCATGCTCCAGACTCCAAAATGGTAGATACACTGTCAGCTTGCACCATGCACCTGGAAAAGTCACAGACACTCAATGCAAGCCCATGAAGGCCGCTGGGAGGGGGAGGCACCCTGCAAAGCCACAGGGCTAAAGCTGCCAAAGGCTGTGGGAGCTCACCCTGTGCATCAGTGTGACCTGAATGTGAAACATGGAGTGAAAGGAGATCATTTTGGAACTTTAAGATTTGACTGCCCAACTGGATTTTGGACTTGGACAGGGCCTGTAGCCCCTCCGTTTTTGCCGATTTCTCCCATTTTGGATGGGAACATTGACACAGTTCTGTATCCCCATTCTATCTATGGAGTAACTAACTTGCTTTTGATTTTACAGGCTCATTGGTGGAAAGGACTTGCCTTGTCTCAGATGAGACTTTGGATTTGGACTTTTGAGTTAATGCTAAAATAAGTTAAGCCTTTGGGGGACTGTTGGGAAGGCATGATTGTGTTTTAAAGTGTGAGGACATAAGATTTGGGAGGGGCCGGGGTAGAATGATATGGTTTGGCTGTGTCCCTACCCAAATCTCATCTTGAATTGTAGTTTCCATATCCCCAAGTGTCATGTGAGGGACCTGGTGGGAGGTAATTGAATCACAGGAACTCCTGTGCTGCTGTTCTTGTAATAGTGAATGAGTTCTCATGAGATCTGATGGTTTTAAAATGGGTTTGTCCCTCTTTGCTTGGCACTTCTCTCTCCTGCTGCCATGTGAAGAAGTATGTGTTTGCTTCCCCTTCTGCCATGATTGTAAGTTTTCCAAGGCCTCCCCAGCCACCTGGAACTGTGAGTCAATTAAACCTCTTTCCTTTGTAAATTATCCAGTCTTGGGCAGTTCTTCACAGCAGTGTGAGAACAGACTAATACAGCTACTGTGCCCAGCCTAAAATAATATTTTATTGAACTCAGATGTCTACAGGTATAGCTATAATCTGAGCAAATTGTGCTATCAGTTGAGGCATTGTTGACTGAAAATTTAGGACATTTCCTAAAGCAAAGGGCTGGAGAAAGACCTTTTCGTGAAATATTTCTTGGGTAATCAAGTTTTAACAGTCTTTTCTGATGTGCAATTACAATTTATTTTTATATGAAGGAACAATAATCTGTATAAAGCAAGCTTTCTGTTACTTGTATTGAAATGCCATTACATCAGTGACAGCTGTCTTGAGTGTAAGAATTGCCCTGGATGAATGGTCAATTCTTTCATGGTTAATGTTTTCCTGAAAAGAGCTGTTAAAGAAGAAGAAAAACAATGAAGTCAGGTAAATACAAATATACAGATTCACATATCCTATCTGACTGACTAACGGGAAATTCGAAAGTATTTAAAGTCAGGCTAATATTTCTAGGTTTAGAAAGAAAGAAAGAAAGAAAAGAAAGAAGGAAGGAAGGAAGGCACAGAAAGACTTAGCCACCAAATGAATTGACCATGAAGTCAGTCTTTCTTGACCCACTTTTTCTGAGTGCACTGTTTTGTGAATCAATGCCCATTAGGTTTGATGTTATTACATAAAGCAGTAACAGAATATATCATGTTTCTACATGCTCAGAAATGCAGACATTAGTAACAAGAAATGTTTGGGGCTCATTTATGTTTTGCAAGTTATATTATGTTGAAGAAAATATTCCCTAATTTTCATTTTAGTTTATAGTTTGCTTCACTGCTTGCTAATATCTGGCTTGGAAAAAAATCTTTAAGAAACTATATATTTTGCAAAGGCAATTTAAGCTGAAATCATAGGTACAGCCACTGATTTCATCAGCATAAATAATTGCTAATATAGCTGAAAAATTGAATATTTGAAAATGTCTTTTAAGATTATGATTCTATAAATCTACTGCATGTTAAAGTATTTTTATTCATGTATTTTGTACACAGCAAACATTTCCTGAAAAACTTTTATGTCTGGGAACTGTGCTAGGCATGTGAAATTTGAAAGTAGACAAAATAGACAAGACTATTGCCTTTGGGAGATAGAATAAAAATAAATTATGTACATGTATTGATAAGTGTTTTAGAGGAAACTAATGGAAAACTGAGCAGAGAATAATCAGAAAGGAGAGAATTTGTTTTAGATGAGGAAGTCAAAAAATGAAGTTTAAGGTTCGAAGTATGAGAAGGAGCCCATGGGGAGTAAGAGTTCACTGAACTTGGAGGAGACTGAAAAGAGAGAAGGTCAGAAAAGTAGGAGTGGGTAAGGGTTGGAGCATGCATTCTCATAAATTAGATAATTTTATGTCTATGTTATGTCATGAAGACCTTTGAATACCAAATAAAATTATGGACTTTCATCTCCCCAAAAAAAGTATCTATTAAAAACTTACGTGAAACTTTGCATACCACAGAGTAACATTCAGGTGATTTGTCATCGGCACAAAAGACCTGGCCCACTTCATTTGAGTGAAACACTCCTTGGCTCAGTCCTCCCCTGGAACACCCAGGGAAAATTTCCCCACTGGAGAGCTTAGCAAATCACCCTCAATTCCTTAACGTATAGGTATATGAGCCAGTACAAATCATAAGAATGTCTTAATTAATAGTGTTGAAAAATTCATAGATGTTTCCTTCATTAAGCAAGTTATGGTTTCCCAACAGCTTCTCAATGTATGACCACGAGTATTTGCCAATGATATGGGGATCCTGGTTGGGGAACTCTTCATCCTTCCTTAATGAGCTCTTTGCAGGGCATCTTCCATATTGCCCTTTATTGGCAGAACCCTTATGGCAACGGAATCTTCCCTGCTGTTCTACTTTCTCTGCTACCCAGAGACAGACCCTAACATATAGGCTTGTGTTTCTCATGTAGATCCCCATACTCCTCTGGGCACTTGGATGTTGGCTGAGGATATAGAGGAGTCCTCACCTGAGTATTTCAGCACATCAAGAGCTGGATAAAATTGCAGAGCAGAGCTGTCCTTGCCCAAGAGTAATGTCACTGGTGCCCTTAATGCCAACTCTCAGGTCCTGCCCCTAGTTCAGTCTGTTTCCTTTGCTGTGGCTTCTTGGACTAGCCTTAAATTTCCTCAGGCAAACTTGGGGAATGGGAAGTTCTGAGTTCAGAATCCTTCCTCTGGCCACAGAGTACATCTGACTCATTTTCTTAATGTTTACGAACTACTTAGACCACTAAAACCACCCGTTTTTAAGTCTTATCACAACAAATATAAATAATATGAAATCAATCACCATATTATGCATGAGATTTTCACATGTCAATCTGTCACTGAATCATTTCAAGTCAATATTCAATATTCTGGGGAAAACAATATTTTGAATAGTTCTTTAAAGTTTGCAGCAATGGAACTAATGCATAAACAGCATTTCATCGATTGTCCATTCAACCATGAACTTTGTCTTAGTACAGGGTTTTACTCACATTGGGTACCAGTGTGTCACCTAAAAAGATACATTGCTGTCCTGACCCCAGTACCTGTGAATGTGACCTTGTTTGGAAATAGGGTCTTTGCAGACATAATCAAGTTGAAATGAGGTCATACTGGGTTATGATGGGCCCTAATCTGATTGACTGGTGTGCTTAGAGAAATTTGGACAATGACACACACAGAAGGGAAAGTCATGTGAAGACAGAGGCAGAGATTGGAGTGATGGGTCTACAAGCCAAGGAACATCAAGGATTGCTAGCAACCACCAGAAGCAAGGAGAAAGGCAGGGAACAGGTTCTCTCTGAAAGTTTCCAATAGGAATAAACCCCATGAACACTTCAATGGACTTCTGGCCTTCTGAACTGTAAGAAAATAAATGTTTGTTGTTTGAAGCCACCTTGTTTGTGGTACTTTGTTTTGACAGCCCTAGGAAACTAAAACAGGTGCCAAGAGGGCATATACAAAAGGGGAAGATCGCACAGGATATTTTCTTTATTGTCATATGCAAAATGTGATTTTTTTAAAAAAAAAGAAACAAAAATATATCATAATATGTGTGTTTTACTTCAGCAGGAGGCTAAAACCAGCTAATTCTCCAATTCTTGAAATTCTATAATTCTGTGACTCTTAAACCAGAAAAATTATGCAATCAGGCAATTATACACACAACTGGGTCCTCATGACTACTAATGTAGAATATTAGCCTTGAAGTCTGAGCTTGGGAGCCTTCATTCATGCTTCTTAATGAAATGCTATGTCGATATTTCTTTAGTCAAAGAAGAGTTTTGGCCTGGGTTATCCATTTATGCACATAAAAATTGAGTGTCTTGCATAATGACAAAATTGCATATCTTACATAAACATGGCTTCCATGTTCATATAATTGTATTTTCTTTCAGAAGCTAAGTACTTAAAATACTTTAAAACAGGAAGAAAACAACTAAAAACACAGAGAAACCTTCATTTATCTTCTGGGATATGTATATTTCTAGTGTAAATTTTTTAAACACAGAAAAACTGCAAACATCATTTCAACAACTGTATTTTAACCTTAAAGAACAACTTGGTATTTTCTTAGGGAGACATGCTCTTAAAAAGTAGGAAAGAACATTCCCTTTTAACAAACCTGCACGTCTGCCCCTGAAACTATAACAAAAGTTGGGGGAGAAAAAGAGAAGAAAAAAACAGAAAAATTTTAAAACAAAGGACTTGATTTGTTTGAGACAAACATAAACAATGCAAAACAGAAAAGGTCTCACCCTCAACCAAACACCACCGAAATGTTAACATAGCAGAAAATGTCAAAAGAGAGAAATTTTAACCTTTTTAAAAATCCTATTCATTTCCCATAGACTTTAAGAATCTTTTCATTTTAAATAAAAATTATCTTCCTTTCTTTGTATTGCAGAATAGAATATAAATCAATCTGGCATTGCCCTATAAAAAAACAGACTTGCAATAAACTGTCACCACTAAACAGGAACAACAAAGGTGTGAAATTATCATCTCTTTCCCAGTGCTGCTGTTTCTTCAAGGACCTTAGAGCAGGAATAATGGAGACTATTTACAGACAAAAGTCATTCAATAGAGAACAACATGAGCTCTAAGTTTATGTCTACTTTTCCCTTTGCCCAGTGCAGTAGAGCAGAGTGGAAGGGCTACCATTTGCATAGCCCCAGGGGTGCACTTTCAATCATACAGACTATATTTGCAGCATCTCTGCAGAACAGTTCAGAGCCAACCTCTGGAGTGAGTGGATGGAAGCCAACACGGCTTCATTGCTTAACAGCCACGTCACCTTGGCAAATTACTTAACCTCCTAAGCCTTAGCTTCCTTATCTATTGAACAGGATGATAACATCACTGTTTCACAGGGTTGTGAAGGAATATAAAAGAATGTTTAATAACCAGCACATAGTGGGAAGAAACTCAACATACCATGTATATAGTGTTAATATATATGTTTAGGATATGAGTAAAGAAAACCATAAACATCGTTCTGAGTTTCTCTTCTACAAGTATGTTCACACATATGTTCCCCACCCCACTTCCTGACATTCTCCTCTATTTTATTTATACATCACTTATATTAAACAGGTAAAGATCCAGTTATGAGGTGATATACCCTCCATGGAGGAGAGCTATTGTCTCAGTGACTGAAGCAAATAGAGATTTAGCTTCCAATTTCCAACAAGCAGTGAGAGGCATTCAGAACTCTGCATTGATGCTGTGTCAGTGATCTAGAGGAGTAATGACATGGATGATGGGGACTGAGTCAGAGACACAACAGAAGCGGAAGCCTTCATGTCTGCTCACCAACAGATAAACATCTGGGGAGCTGGTGGCCACATAAGCATCCTCTTTGCCAAAACACTGGCGCTTATTGGCCAAAGAGCCAAAAGTCTCAGAGAGTCTGCTGGTCCCCCAATCACCAAGCCTAAAAAAGTATACTGAATTGCAGTTATACCAAATGCTTTGTTTAAGCACAAACCAACACAAAGGAAGATTCTGGTGCCGCCACTGAAATGACAATTAGTGTGTCAATTATCCAAGATGGAATCTACTAGACCAGTATCTGTTTAAGATAGTCCTCTGAATATGTGATCCATTAGATCTATGCAAAGATGTCAACTCTATGAGTTTATTATATTAAGTCACAATATATTTTTCAACTTTCAGAATTAATGTATTTGCCTCCATTCACCCAGAAGTAAAACTTGTCTTATTTTAGCAAGCCTTAAGATTAAGTCTTAGCT
Organism: Piliocolobus tephrosceles; assembly: GCF_002776525.5. Classification (NCBI taxonomy): domain Eukaryota; kingdom Metazoa; phylum Chordata; class Mammalia; order Primates; family Cercopithecidae; genus Piliocolobus; species Piliocolobus tephrosceles. Next base: position 112,648,549 of record NC_045441.1, read on the forward strand.
TTGGCAGGAATAAAACAAATAAAAATTTTAGTGAACTCATAAATATTTGGAATGATGTGACTTTTGGAAATATTCAATATGTCATTTTTATAGTTTATGTTGTGTATCATGAGAAACATCCTGGAAGATGAGTTTGGATAAAAATTGCAAAAAAAATTATCTCAGAAAGAAATTTTAATACTTATTTTCCCTCAGCCACAAGTTCATTACTTGAGATTTCATTTGTCAGTCAAGCATAATTTTTACAATTCAACTCTAAAATTATTTTTTAAAACCCATTGGAATATAGCATGCTGAAGAGAAATAATTGATTAAAATATTGCAAGATGCCTTATGAAATTCTTTACTTTGCTGCAAAAACTTTCAATTTCTTAGAAAAAAGAAAAGACAAAAACATCACAGTTCAGAAGGATATCTCTGGTCACTAAAAAGAATGGTCTTCCGAACCTAACAAAAAAAAAAAAAAAAAAAAAAAGGCAAGGTGCAGTGGCTCATGCCTGTAATCCCAGCATTTTGGAAGGCCAAGGCTGGTGGATCACGAGGTCAGGAGTTCAAGACCAGCATGGCCAAGATGGTGAAATCCCATCTCTACTAAAAATACAAAAGTTAGCAGGGTGCAGTGGCAGGCACCTGTAATCCCAGCTACTCGAGAGGCTGATTCAGGAGAATTGCCTGAACCTGGACGGCAGAGGTTGCAGTGAGCCAAGATTACACCGCTGCACTCCAGCCTGGGCAATAGAGTGAGACTTTGTCTCAAAAAAAAAAAAAAAAAGAAAGAAAAAGAAAAAAAAAGAAACAAACTACCATATGTTAATGAAATAAGAATGTATGGGAATTCTGCATTAAAGCTAGTCATAGAGACATGTTCCACTCTTGTTTTGTGGTACGCCCTCTCTTAAATGAAGGCTAATGTTTCCACAGTGAGCTGCAAATAAACTAGCAATTGTGCTCATTTAGCTATTATCAAAGTTGAAGATTTACAATAACAGAGAGTAAAACACTAATAGTTAGTGCTATACCATGATTCTAAGAAAAGAATTTATATATACAGACATCATAATTAGCCAAAACCACTTTTATGAACATGTTCAGTGAAAAGAAAGTACTACATTCAAGTGGTAATCATCTCAGAATATATTTTATTTTATTTATAATGCCTTCTTTTTATTTAATATCCTTTAAACTTTCAGAGAAAACTCTGAGAGAAAACATTTTATTTAAAATTTTTGTAGAGCTGTATTTATGGACAGAATGATTTTTAAATGTCACTGAGAAAACTGTTTTGGTCAGTCATCCTTTTCTAAATGATGGAAACTAGATTTAAAACTAACTTAACTCCATGGAAATCCTATTTAAAAAGTGGAAGGAATCAAAGGCTTATTCTAAAAATTATGTTTCTATATGATAAGAATACTAACATCACCAAAATAAGTGAGATTAAAAATGCTCCTCTTTATATTGGCTCACTGGTTGATTTGGTTTGCATTAAGTATTATTGGAGACTGGGAACATATTTTAAACTTACTAAGGCCATACATGGATATATATCTACAGATTTATCAAAATGCTGATAGTATAGAGACAAGATAATAGTTTAGTGTTGAAGTCAGTGTCTCTACATCTAGTTAAAGTCTCTGTTAAAATCCTTCAAAAAATATCAAACATTTTGTCACCAAAATATTACTATTAACAGCAACAATGATAGACAAAAGACACAATTAGTACTAATGACAATTGGACTTGAATTTTAAGAAGATAATGAAGACTGTCTTCATAGAGCATCACTATGGTGGAACACAGCCTTTAGGGTACACAGATACATTTGGGCTGGCAACCCTAAAGTGTTCTGATGAAAAATATATGTCAATCTAGAAACTGCAATCAACAGTTTGCCCACCAAACCACTAAGGTTTCAGAACTGCTTGGTATTCTCTTGATTATGTCTCTGTGCCTGAAAGTTAAAGTTAAGTGAATACTTTCCTTTAAACTTCTTAGATGCTCTGGGAAATGCCATGATTATGGTCTTTGACTTGGTCAAACCTTCCTTAGAAGCATCATTCTAAAATGTGTGCCTCCATCCATAACTCAGGCTTAACAGATTAGTTTTTAGTGAGTAGTAAAGACATAAGCTGGACCTTTATATTAAAAGCCCTGAGTCCTTTAAGACGTTTATTTATCCTCTAACATCAGTTTGTGACAGGGAGAAGATAAAGACTAAAATGTCCAACAAAAACATAGAGTATAGGGTGCACCTCTTGATTCCACTCTTCAGCCCAAAACAGATACATTACTTTTAGCAAAAGAATTCATGTTTTCATTTATCAATTAATTCACTTATTCAATGGACATTAATTAAACATACTCTAGGCACCAAGCATTTTACTAGGCACGTAAGATATACAAAAATGAAATTTTAAAATGAATAAAATATAGTCCCTGCCCTTAAAAAGGTTGAGGAAACAAACAGTTGAGATAATTATATTACAATGTAAGGACAGCTCTGATAGAAGTAACAAGGATGCGATGGGAGTCCCATGAACATGACACCCAGACCAGGCAGGTCAAGGAAAGCTTTGTGTATCAGATGATTTCCAAACTAAGTCCAGAAAGATGAATAGAAGTTAAAACAGGTGACAAGAGCTATTCCAAAAAGATATGCCTGGAAGTGTATATTATTGGAAGTGAGCTTAGGTCAGTGGGGCTGGACGATAGGGAGAAGTGAGTAAGAATGGCTAGGTGGAGGCCAATGGAAGACAGGAGCTAAATCAGAACAGTCTCCCATATCACTGTCTTAGTCTGTTTTGTGCTACTATAATAGAATACATAAGACTGGGTAATTTATAATGAACCAAAATTTACTGACTCATAGTTCTGAAGGCTGGGAAGTTCAATATCAAAGCGCTGGCATCTGGCAAGGGCTTTCTTGCTGCACCATAACATAGTGGAAGGTATCACATGGTGGAAGAGCAGAAGAGAAGAGAATGGGAAAAAGAGAGAGAGAGGGAGGGAGAGAGAGAGAAAAAGAGAGAGAGCATACAAGACAGGGCAAACCCACTCCTTCAATGATGCACCCACTCCTGAGATAATGGCATGTCTATCATGTCTATTCCTGCGGGTGGAGCTCTCACAACCTAAATACCTCTTGAAGATCTCACCTTCTCAATATTGTCACAATGGAAATTGAATTTCAATGTTAGTTTTGGAGAGGACAAACATTCAAACCATAGCACCACTCTAAAGTGTTCTGGCACATTTTAGAAAGAGAGGGTCCCAAAGACTTTTAAGGGGCAAAGTCACCCACCAGGTGACTTTTGTTCTGTTTTTGTGAGTTATTGGCCATACATTTTATAAGTATTTGCATGCACACATTACTTATGGATTTATTTTACTACTTTCCTGCTAAGATTACCTGGAATACATTTTTATGCCATTTTCTTTTTAAGAAGACCAGCATAATAAAGTGAGAAAGAAGCAAGGGATTTGAGAGATTATCTAAAGGTGTAATTATATGATTGACTGTGGCATTTCAGTTGAGACAATAAAGAGGAGTAGAAAAGAAGGCAATGAGGGATAGTGACAAGGTCATAGTATCAGTGGATTCTAGGTCCCGATGGGATCAAAAGATTGTTGAAATGAAAATACCAAAGGCAGTAAACTGCTCAGAGAGGAGGTGATAGTCTCAGAGAGAAATGCTTGAAATTGAGATATAGACAATTGCATTGAAGTTCTTACATTAGCGTTATAATTGGAGGAAAGCTTCTCCCCCTCTCCCGATGTGAAAAAACAAGCTTAAGTACTGGCCCCTCTCTGGCCTTAATTCACTCTACCCCATGCGGGTTTACTGATTTACATGAATTGTAAATTTGGAAGAACAACCTACACAGGGCTCAGCTCTGCTCTTTATTTTTCCTTTTCAGAGCACCTCCTCTCAGAGCACATATGTTCTCTTCTGTCCTCCATGCTGTAAGGTATGTAGAACCCTAGCCTTGTGTTGGGAGGAGGGAGAAGAGAAGTCTGCCCCAACCACTGCTAGGGAAACGGTGGCTAAGTCTGCCTAATTCTTGAGTTCAAAACTGGCCATTCATATATCTTACAAACTTCAAATTCCCTGTAAGAGTTGGAGGAAGGAGTTGCTGCAGAGCATTTGAAACTCAGCACTTACTCTATTCTAGAATATATGAGTCAATTAAGAGTCAGGTGTGTAAACCTAAGAGTCATACAGGAAAGAACCTTCTCCCAGAGACTAAACTACAGAGAAAAACAAGACTGTTCTGAAGCTGAAAGGTGGAATTAAGAGTATACTATCAAAATAAGCATAAATTTATCATTTAGGATCTAGTACATCTGCATGGAATATTACTGGAAAGAATATGGTTATAGAGTAAAATAAAGATTCCTGTTCTACTTTTCCCACTTGCTTGCAAACTTCTTTAAACTTGATTTTTTTAATCTATAAAATTGGATATTAACATCAAATTTAAGGATGTTGTGATAGAATTTTTTTTTTTTTTTTTTTTTTTTTGAGAGAGGGTCTTGCTCTGTCGCCCAGGCTGGAGTGCAGTGGCACAATCTCAACTCACTGCAACCTCCACCTCCTGGGTTCAAGCAATTCTCATGCCTTAACCATCCAAGTACCTGGGATTACAGGTGTGCACCACCATGCCCAGCTAATTTTTGTACTTTTTGGTAGAGACGGGGGTTTCGCCATGTTGGCCAGGCTGGTCTCGAACTCCTGGCCTCAAGTGATCTGCCTGCCTTAGCCACCCAAAGTGTTGGGATTATAGGCATAAGCCACCATGTCTGGCCAAGTGAAGGATTTATTTCTAATGGATGTTTGTAAGTGTACAGTTGCACCTTAGATATTCACTAAACTGTGGATAACGATGGAAGATGGAAGAAAATGTCATTTTATAAAATGGGAGTAATGATAGGGAGGGACTGAAAATGATTATGACATGATTTAAACCTATGCCAAGAAAAGAGAAATACATGAAGCTTGCCTCAATGGTATAATTTGTTTCTTCCAGTTGTTCATGATATATGGAAGTTTAGTTCTGTCTAAATGTGAACAATACGGGCAAAGTGGAGCCTCCTGAAAGAGGGGAAAGCTGATGTTTGTGGACTTGGAAAGATAAGCCTCAAGGAGTTAGCCTGAGAGTTCTTAGGTTATAGCAGATCTGAAAGTATATCTAGCTTTAGTTTAAAGATCTAAATATGACAAAATACGAACTCTATCTAAAACTTTAATTTTTATTCTCCCAATCCCTTTTTAACAGATACCCAGAACTTAGCCTTCACTAAAAAAACCATTTGTGAGCCTATAAAGACCTTTGCACATGCACTCACCTAACTCAAATCACCTTAAGCTAGTATTCCAATCTTTGATCATCCCCATCTCCTAATATTTATCTATTTTTAATAATTTAAATTAGAATTTAAATAACATAAAATAAAATGTTTATCAGTGTGGCATCCACGTGTAAAATTCATATTATCATAAAAGAAGCACTTTTATGTATTTATACAATGACTACTGCTTGCCTAACAAGTACACTGTACTTGGCACAGGAAATATAGCCCATAGGTCCTTTTTTTGGCTTTTCTTTTATGCTGAAGGGGATGACTCAATTCCAAACTAGTTTGCTCAAGACTCAAAGACTGTCTGGAAAATTGTGGCAGGTGATGGAGTCACATCAGGGAGACAGTCCAGTGCACCACACAAAGAGCGAACCGTCCCTGAAGATTTGGGACAGTGTTCCACTCTTCAGGTTTTTTGGTAAGTTGCCTACTAACTCTACCTCAGTGTCTTGGTCTGGATAATGAATTGAGCATCTGAGGCAGAACATGTATATGAAAAATAATTTTAAATTACATTGCAAAGGCAACCAACTATTAAAAAATGAACCACTGAAAGTGTTTAATTCATGCCTTAAAAAAGCTTTATATTACCAAGTTAATTGGTTTAATTCATATGCCATCCTATCTGCCTTTTAACAACTGAAATGGCTTCTTTCCACTTTTGATGGTTTTCTTGACAAAGCATTGTTTTTGCTTGTTTGCTTCTACTCTACTGCTATTATTTGGTGGCATACATTTTTTGTTTGTTTTTTTACAAACTAGCTTAAAGATACTTTAATTTAGCTGAGTACATTTGAAAGATCTTTACGGGCTCACGAACATTTTTTCAATGAAGACAAAGTTTGTGGCATCTGTTAATAAGGATTGAGAAAAACAAAAACTAAAGCTTGCCTTAGTATACTTTATTTCCATGTTTGTTTTAATTAATCCCTCTTCCAAGATTTCCTCTAGAACATGACCACAGGTCTCCCTGAAAATATTATCATCAACTGATCAACTGTCTCTCAAGTAGAAAGCATATCCTTTTGAATTTGTTCCAGTTGTACACATATGTAACCATTTTATTCCAAGGACCTTTGCTGAGGCACACAGCCACAAATACAACATATGGAGATTCAGATTTACATAAAGATACATTGGTAAATTTTTTCTTTATAAAATGATTTGCTATACATTTTTTCCTGCTAACTTTGCTGCGTGTCATCAAAAACATTTTTTTTTAATTATTAGATGTCATGTGTAACTCTCTCTGCAAAGTAATATGGAGAATTTACAATTAGGATGAGATAGAGCTCTACAACCAATTGTAACTCAAAATCTTTAAATCCATTTAAAATAGGTTACAAATAACATAAGTATGGGAAGATGGTAGTAACACATTCTGATTGAAATATTAGTAAAGATTCAGATATTATAATTTCAGCTAAGCATTAACATACTAGAAGAAACATTTTGATAAATGGTTTAACAGACTATCTTGGTGGCATGTTCTGATTCCCTGGCATTCTTTTTACTGGTTTGGCTGATAATCCTAGACCCTGGTTGCTGTGGGGTATGTCAGCAGACAGTTTGCATGATTAGCCTTCTCTGGGGAATACCCATGGACAATTGAAGCTCCCTTGCCTCCACTTACCTCATTGGTAAAGGTCAGTAATTGATTCAATGGGGGTACAGAAGCCCTATTTCTTTGTCTAAGGTGGGATAGTGTCTGGGGTGCAATTTACATTCCCCACTGGATCATGCTGACACTGGACTGTCTCTGAAACCACATTGTGCCATAGCTCCCCCTTCCTGTTTCTCTATACTGTTTCCCTTACTCAGATTTCACTCTGAAGGAGGTACAAGCCCCAAGTACGCTGGTTGGAACCAGGAAATTGTGCCTGAGAGTGATGCTTGGGTGCGGGAGCAAGTGTTTAGAATAAAGCAGAGTTGATTGATACAGGGGTACAATCCTGTGAGACAGAATCACATGCCCTGGCAAGAACTCTGATGTGGTGCTGGGAAGGCTCACAGCAGCTTGGAAAAATGGTAGCTCCCATTAAAAGAACATCAATAGTAGAACTGCACTGGCAGAGTGTGGAAAAGGACTAAAGGCTCAGGGAAGTGGGCTTGCCAGAATGTACCTAAAATGTAAGTCCCCAAAACTCACAACTGACTGTGTTTCTAAGAAGGCCTGGAGGACTGTCCTTCACTTGGTGGGCCTAGTTACTGGTATGGTGGCCAGGAGAAAAGGCGGGAGCAGATCTTGATGGCAGCAAGCTTCGTCTGGAAGGCAGATCTCTCTAAGTTGCATTTCAAAGGCAGACCAGGGGAGTGTGGCCAGATGGATGAAGTCCAAAATACAGTGTAGATTAGCTTTTATTAAAAAATAAAAATATATGGGAAATGAAAAGAGGAAAATAGTATGGAATTTAAATCCTTCCAAGAAAATCAGTGTAAAAATGATTCTGAATTGATCAGCAAGGCCTTCTCCACATCACCCAACCCCCGCCATGGAGAAAGTCAGCAACAATGAACGTTGATTCAACCCCGAAAATTTTGGGTCAAGGCCAAGTCAGAACCTACATCACGCAGTCCTGTTCCTTGTTCAGCCCAGTGATCTTGGAGTGGGAGATTGAGGACTTGGCATGTAAACACAAGACTCTGGAAGCAGCAGAGAGCAGAACCTCTACATGGCCGTGAAAGCTCTTATGCACCAGGAAGAAAAACATCGTACATGGCACTGAGTGTACCATAACAAGAGCAATTACAGCCAGAGTGAATACAGCCACAGGGATCAGTGCTTCTGTTATTCAGTCACAGAGGGAGGATTTGGGGTTAATGATACATGGTGCATTGGGAGGGAACATAATGTTGGCCCGAGGGAATGGTGTTCTGTAGCCGTGAAAAATACAGTCCTCCTTCCTTGCAACATCTGTCACCTCTGCTAATGCCCAAAGTGTGGTTACTGTTGCTTTTCTCGGAATATATGTTACACTTTCATTTTAGGCAAGATATCACACACACATCGCCCATCAAGCCTCTTGTAGCATTTGCTGAGACATATGGGAAGAGGAGCGAGGAGCAGAATATCATGGGGAAAAGTGTAAAAAGAGCAGAACCAGGATCAGTTCTCATTAGTTAACCCAGAGCTGACTCAGAATAGAGTCCCAGGAGCAAACATGTTTGCAAAACATAAGAAATGTTTGTTGTTTTTATAATATAAAATTCTTGAAGTACACTCTAACTGCTGTCCTTACCTGTGTTTGAAGATCATATAAATCAGTACAACATATACAAAATAAACTACTCATTATTTTGCACACAGTAACAGCTCCACTCCAAGCCCTACGTATAATTTGTATGCCTTTAACTATCATTAAGCCTTTCATGTTGATAATTTATGTTTTAAGCCCACTGGGCCTATTACCTTTAAAAACAATTTTTTAAATCCACTGAAAAAAAAAGCTGGTTTGATTTAACTTTTTTTATTCCTAGGGTTTTTTGTTGAAGTAGCCAGCCACAAAATACCACCACAATATTTTGTGATCTTTTGTGATCAGGTGCTAACTTTCGAGTCTTGCTCTGAGATATTGATTTGTCATCTGAAAGAAAAATGTTCTTACCTAATCAGCCATCTTCTACTTTGGCATCTACCTTCCCTCATCCATCAATGTCAGCATGATGCCACAGGTGGTAGAGGCAGGAGTCCCTGAAGATGAACTACATCCCAGAGTTTTGAGTGATTGCATTTTTTCCCCTGAGAAAATTCTGAATGTTTTCTCAGAACTTCATTTATATAACTATCCTTCTGGATCCAGGCCAGTGCTTTTCTCCTTGCATGTCCTTTGGCATAGCTGATCAGCCACAGACTGCTCCAATAAAAGAGATGGTACTTATGTCAATATATTTTCAAATATCTATCGGCATCATAGAACGTATTCCTTTTAATGCCTTCTCTTCAGAGCTCATGACTCAATCCAAATTAGTTGAAAATTTAGATATTCATTTCTATTTTCCAGAATAAGGAAGACTGAATATCCACAGAGCAATAATTCCTCCAGTTCAAAACAACTGGAAATGCTAGGAAAAATAACAAATACTCTTTTTAAGTCAAAGCTTTGCCAATGAGAAAGTTAAGGAAATTCAGAGGCCCCAAACCACATTAAAAAGCATAAATCTAGAAAGCTGAGAATGTAGTGAAGCTGGCAATTTCTCTGTGGACTTTGGTCAGTCAGTCCCTGGGAGCCTTTGGTTTAATGAACCATAATGATGTTAGAAGACAAAATCAAGACCTTTCATCATGTGGAAAGATGGACCACAGACTTAGATAAGTATGATGCCTCCAAAAGTCAACATGCAGGATAGATAAGGTTAAAAATCAAGGCAACATAAACACCAGAGGAAGCAGGCAAGAAAATGTATCTCAGCCTTGGTTAGTGATATAATTTGGATGTTGGTCCCCTCCAAGTCTCATGATCAAATGTAATTCCCAGTGTTGGAGGTTAGGCCTGATGGGAGGTGTTTGGATCATGGGGATGTATCCCTCATGAATGGTGGTGCCATCCCTGCAGTAATGAGTTCCCACTATATGAGTTCATGTGAGATCTGGTTGTTTAAAAGAGCCTGGCACCTCCTCCCTCTCTCTTTTGCTCCCTCTCTTGCCATGCGATACTCCAACCTCCCCTTTGCCTTCTGCCATGATTGGAAGCTTCCTGAAGCTTCACCAGGAACAGATGCTGGTGCCATGTTTGTGCAGTCTACAAAATCATTAGCCAAATAAACCTCTTTTGTTTATAAATTATCCAATATCATGTATTCCTTTAGAGCAATGCAAGTGGACTAAAACAGTCACAGTGGTTGGCTGAGAGTGACTGCATCCTGAGAATTCATAATCATAAGCTCACACTTGGGTGGACTTGGGGCTGGAATTCACATTTCCAGTGAGGCCCTCATATCCCAAGGTGAAAATCCAGTTTATGGTACTCTTGACTGGGAGTTACTCCAGGCATCTGGCAGAGGCAAAGACAAGTTATCTAAAGAGAGAAGCATTTTCACTCTAGCCTACTTAAAATTCCTAACATTAAATTCAGCTAAATAGGAGTTTGCCAAGATCCCAGTGTTTGGGGGTTTAAATGTCAGTCTGTGTGGGAGCCAGTGACTTAGGCCCTGGGTTTTCGCACAGTGGAAAGAAAGGGAGAGAAATCTGAGGACCCCGCTCCCTCACAGAGAGGTCACACTTTCAGTGAAAGTATATGCTAGAGGAAAATCTGCCCACTTGAGGAAAAACCTCAAAGGGAATTTAAAATAAAACTTCTCTATGTCCACCATAGTTCTGAGTGGGAAAAAAATGAAATTGTAATAGTCTTCTCTTGGAATTTCTAACCATAGACTAGCTCACAATTGGGCCAGGATTCAAATGTAAGTTATTTACAAGGTTGTGAAAGATCTATGCCAATAAATTGTTTTCAAGTGGTGTATTATACGTTGGGCTCTTCAGCAGCAGGACAAGAGTAAGAGATTGAGGCACAGTTGTTTATTAGTGATCAAAGCCCGTGAAAGGAAGCAAGAGGGAGCAGGACTGGGCAGAAGGAAAAGATGAATAATGATGCAGGCCCAACAAAGCCCCAGCCAAAAAAGCAGAGAGATGTGGAGCAAGTATTACTCATCAGGGTGTCCGAGGTGGTCCATGATAGCCAAGCTATTATACCTGCTTCATGACCTCAGGTGCAGTGGCTCTTTGCAGCTGAGGTAGACCCCAAGTGGATAAGTGGAGCTTATCTGTTTAGCATAGCAGGCCCCAACCTTTTTGGAACCAGGGACCGGTTTTATGGAAGACAATTTTTCCAAGGACCAGAGGGTAGAGGGGGATGGTTTAGGGATGATTTGAGCACATTACATTTTTTGTGCACTTTATTTCTATTATTATTACATTGTAATATATAATGAAATAATTATATAATTCATCATAATGTAGAATGAATAGAAGCCCTGAACTTATTTTCCTGCAACTGGATGGTCTCATCTGGCGGTAATGGGAAACGGTGACGGGTAATTGGGCATTAGATTCTCATAAGGAGCTCGTAACCTACATGTATCACATGTGCAGTTCATGATAGGGTTCATGCTCCTATGAGAATCTAATGCTGCTGATGATCTGACAGGAGGCAGAGCTCAGCAGGTAATGCGAGCAATGGGGAGTGGCTGTAAATACAGAGGAAGCTTTGCTCACTTGCCAACCAGCTCACCTCCTGCTGTGTGGCCCAGTTCCTAACAGGCCATGGGCCAACTGATCTGTGCCCCAGGGTTTGGGGACCCCTGGTTTAGCATACTCCACACAGTTAGGCAGCAAGTTCTTTCTTGAAGGGGGATCTGTATGCCGCCTCTCCATGTCTACCACTTAGACTCAGACTGATGGTGCTCTCTGGGGGCTCACAATAGAAAATATTTTCTGGAGGGAAATATTTCTTTAATTTTTGCCTTGTCAGTTAAGTTCAGCAAAGTATGAGTTCAAAATAATAAATTATCAAATGTAAGCAAATAAGTTAGCAAAAGAATCAGAAGAAAAGATAAAACATTTAGGTACCACATAAGATATCATACTGAATATAAAATGTTAGTTTAGATGAATTTTAAAAGTAAAAATATATTGAAAGTATGATCAAGAAACAAAAGGCTAACAAATGGACTAGGTAACTTTCCATAATTTTATGCAACTAAAATTGAAATTCTAGTAGAAATTGGTAATTTTCTAGGGAAAAAAGAGTTAGCAAAATTCCCAAACAAGATAAAAAACTCTAAGTAAACAATTTTCCATAAAAGAATTAGAAACATTACAAAATAACTCTCAGGTTAAAAAGTACCAGGCCAATATAGCTTCATGACGGAATTTTATGAGGTTTTTCAGATCAAATAATGCTAAAGCTGTTTAAATTATTTTAAATCTGAGAAGAAGGAATCATGGATACTTCCTTTAAAGTATCTGCAAATGTGCAGATACCTCAGCCCTAAGGCCAGAATCTTTATATAATGGAAAATCACCAGAGGTTTTCCTAGTAAAATTTGAAATAAGACCAAGATCTATTATTTTCACTACAATTTAACTTTGGATTGGAAACACTAATTCACATAATCCAATTCGAGATAATGAAAACATGAACTTAGGAGGAAGAAAAAAACATCTCTATTTGCAGATTATATAGATAAATATCTGGAAAATCCAAAAGAATCCATTGGAAAAACTACTAAAAACTATAAAAGAATTTAATAAATTTGCAGAATATAAATATAAAAATCCATAGCCTTTATGTGTATAAACAAAATTTAGTTAGACAAAATGATAGAAAAACAGGATACATTTACAACAACTTTGCAAAAAAAAAAAAAAAAAAAAAAAGAAAAAAAAGAAAAAAACCTAAACATCACCTTAAAGTCAGAAGTGCAAAATTTGCATGAGTAAAAGTATAAAATGTTCCTGGGAAAAAAAACCACAAAAGTAGATCTGAGTGAACATAAATACACATCAGGTTCTTACCTTAGAATATTCAACATCACAAATATGTTAATTCTCACTGGGGAAATTTATAAACCTAAAATAATCCTAATGAAATACCATATTTGTCTTAAGCGACAAGTTGATTAGTTAGCTAATTCATAAAAATAGATAAAAGGTAAAACTTCATGAAAGAAAAGCAGTGAGAGGAAGGATGACAAGACCAAATTTTAAAATATGCTATAAAGTCTCTAGAAATAAAATAGTGTGGGATTAGTGCATAAACAGACAGACCAATGACCCAATATAGTATATCTGATTATAGGTCAAAATATATATGAAATCTCAGTATATGATAAAGGCATCATCTGAAATGGGTGGGGAAGGGACTTTAATAAAGTATGAGACAACTGAGTAACTAAATGGAAAAGATGAAATTGAATCCATTCTTCACACTACACGCAAGGATAAATTGCAAAAGGATCAGATATCTAAATCTCAATAACGGTTCTAATGCATGTATATAATATATGTGTATATATTTCTAGATTTCACTGATAACTGCTTTGGTAAGTGAACTGGTCACGCAGATGTACCACTAGAGCAATGAAATTCACCACCTTTTTGTGAATGTTTGATTATGTTATAGAGTACATAAAGTGTTACTAATGAACAGTTTTAAACAATGAACACTCAAGAAATGAATGGTGAGGTAGGAAGAAGGATGAAAACCTGTCATTGTCCTTACTTAACAATGACTAGATATGTGGGATGCTTTCCAAAAGCTGGTCATAGGACACTGGAAATTCATACTTTAATGATGTAATAAATTAGCACTTTACCTAAGAGAACACTTTCAAGCATATTAGATACTATTACTTACATATAAACATAGTTGTGGTACTCTGTACAAATGACAGTCTACACAAACAACTGTAATAAATCCAAGTTGCAAAAAATTGCCAACTATTAATGAAAATTTGAAAGGAGCTCTCTTTTAAATATTTAGAGGCAAATATCATGACATATTGAAAACATATTCTACAATTAAGATTCTATTATTTCAGAATGAACTTATCCTTTTCTTTCACTTTTTCATCTCAGAAAATCAATTCCTGTAACTGGTATTTTATAAATTCTACTACTGCTGAAAACAAATCACAGGTTTGAATAATCACTTTCCTATAACTTAAACCCGCAAATTAATCCAAAAGTATGTTAGAAGCAGTGATTGACCACAGTGCTCCAAAGGAGATTTTAGGAGCTTAAAAAACACACAAATAGAATCCTGCTATGATCTCAACCAAATAAGACCCATTGAAGCCACTGCACCCAAAGAGGCAAAAAAGGACAAGGCCATTTTTTCCCACAGGTTGTCCAGTAATTCGATCTAGATAAAATGCAGAATGCATTCTTCTGTGTCAACAGAAATACATGGCAAGCAACCATTAGTTTGTTTATTGAGTTTTTTTAATGCACATCACATAGTTTTATTTATTATTATTTTTTAATTTTTTTATTTTCATAGGTTATTGGGGAACAGGTGGTGTTTGGTTACATGAGTAAGTTCTTTAGTGGTGATTTGTGAAATTTTGGTGCACCCACCACCCAAGCAGTATACACTGCACTCAATTTGTAGTCTTTTCCTTCTCACCCTCTTTCCGTCCTTTCCCCCTGAGTCCTCAAAGTCCATTTTGTTATTCTCAGGCCTTTGCATCCTCATAACTTAGCTCCCACTTATGAATGAGAACATAGAATATTTTTTTTCCATTCCTCAGTTACTTTACTTAGAATAGTAGTCTCCAATCTCACCCAGGTTGCTGCAAATGCCATTAATTCATTCCTCTTTATGACTGAGTAGTATTCCATTGTATATTGTTTCATTATCCACTTGTTGATTGATAGGCATTTGGGTTGGTTCCACATTTTTGCAATTGTGAACTGTGGTGCTATAAACGTGTGTGTGCAAGTATCCTTTTTGCATAATGGCTTCTTTTCCTCTGGATAGATACCCAGTAGTGGGACTGCTGGATCAAATGGGAGTTCTACTTTTAGCTCTTTAAGGAATTTCATACTATTTTCCACAGTGGTTGCACTAATTTACATTTCCACCAGCAGTGTAGAAGTGTTCCTTGTTCACCACATCCATGCCAACATCTATTATATTTTGATTTTTTGATTATGGCCACCCTTGTGGTTTTGATTTGCATTTCCCTAATCCTTAGTGATGTTGAGCATTTTTTCATATGTTTGTTGGCGATTGTATATCTTCTTTTGATAATTGACTATTTACATCCTTAGCCCACTTTTTGATGGGACTCTTTGTTTTTTTTTTTCCTTGGTAATTTGAGTTTGTTGTAGATTCTGGATACTAGTCCTTTATCAGATGTATAGATTGTGAAGACTTTCTCCCACTCTGTGGGTTGTCTGTTTACTCTACTGGCTCTTCTTTTTGCTGTGCAAAAACTCTTTAGTTTAAGTCCCAGCTCTTTCCACACTCATATCAAAAGATTCATGTTTAAATATTTTAGTGTTCATCTTGCCATTACTAGTCATGCCTTCATTTTAAAATCAAATTTTTTACTCTCATATAAGCCTGCTTTTGTCACCCTACTTGTAATTGTAATTAACATTAGAATTGCTGGATATTAGAGATTATAGATGATTCACACACTAGAGGAAAATTCTTCAGCATTTTGGCAGACTTTTCTACTTTTTTAAAATAAATACTCTTCGTTATATCTTTCTGAATTTTATAAAATCTATTGTCCTTGCTTTGAGCTTCCTTTTTACAGGTGGAAAACCTCCTTAAAACTGTGTGCAGTACACTCTTAAGAGTAGACGAAGAAGGGTGAGCTTGAATAAAGCATAGAAAATCATGACTAACCAATCCAATAGCAGATGATTATATTATTAAATAGAGAATATTTAAAAATGTATTAGAAACTTGTGAAATAGAAGGGCATTTAAGGCACTTAGTCTCAATCTTCCTTCTACATCCTTACAACTCTATACATTCCAACTTCTTTAACAAACCCAGGCTCAGGTTTGAAGCTCGCTAAGCAGTCACTCACCTACTGAAGCTGAACATTTATATAAATAAAACAGGGAAAATCTGCAAATCATTTTGCTTCCTTCCATAGACAACAGATAAGGCTAAAGTAAGGATAGTCAAAGTTACCTCCATTCTTTCTTAGACCCTCAACTTTCTGTATTGATCAGGAGGACACATTTCAGATTATTCATTCTTATTTTTATTAGCTTTGTGGCTTATAGTTTCATTTGTATTTTAATCCACTTTCAATTCAACAAGTACATTTTTGGATATGTAACTCTGACTCAGCACTATGTTAGGCTCTGGGGGTAACAGAAGTAAAGATAAGATTTTATATTCTTTTAAGTAAAAAAAAAAAAAAATCTGGAAACAGGAGGAATGTTACTCAGTTTGAAAATGCACCATTTTGAATGACATAGGACAGAAGTATTATACTTAGAAACAAAAGGTAGAGAAAGAATGTGACTGCAAGGCTAGGTTTTGGTGAATACTTGTGAATGCAGAAATACAGTCTACTCCTTTTCTTATCAGTCAGTAGGCAATGAGGAAAACATAAACCATTCTAGGTATTTCTAACAAAGGGATTCAACATAGGGAATTGGTAAGAAATGTGTTACAAAGGTTGACTGAGCAAAAGAGAGGATATTATCCCAAGATCAGGAAGCCACTACCACTGTTGGGACAGAGCTATGAGACTAGATTCATCACTGACTCTGCTGGGAATTCAGCCATTGCAGCTAAGAAGAAGCTGCCCTTGATCCCTTTACTGGAGACCCCTGTGCTAACTCTATGATATCCTCAGCTCTCACTGAAGATGCTGGAGCCAAGGCTACCACTGAGAAACCTGAAGTTGCCTGCCACTACCAGAGCCAGAAGCAGAAGTGTCTCCCTTCCTCCTGCCTTCTAATTTTGCTTCAGTACCTCCCACGGGTGGCACCTATCTAAAAGCCAACAGTCAAGACATTCTAGGAAAGTGGTTTCAATCTTTCTGGAAACAAAGACAGCATGGAACATGCTGTGTTTGAGTGCTAGCGGACAGTACCTGGCATATGTACAGATTTTAAGAAGAAAACAATGAGGTAAAAGTAATGTCATTAAGACAGGCTTGTATCATAATAGTTCTGGGTTAATGCAAGTAAAAATACTCACTAGAAGAACTCTACATCATTTCAAGAAAAAAAAATTTGAAGAATGATACATAATAAAATAGGCAGTTAACTCCAATTAGCTTTTAAACTTGGTTTACCAGAAAAATTCATGTGGTTTGCAATTGAACTAATCTTCAGAGTTGAAGGAATATTCTAATGTGGAACTTTACTTCTTAGTGAAACAAGAAGATGAAATATTTATTCATCCATTCAGCAGTTTGATGGTTGATAAGGGATAGGCTACATGCATTGTTCTAACTTCTGTGGATAATGCCTAAGGACATCATGGCCTCATCGGCAACTTCAGGCCATATTATAATGTGATCTAACAGATATACTGTATATGCAAAATACTATGGGACATAAAGATGAAGTGAGAGAGAACATTAGAGGGCAGAAGACACAGTATGTGCAAAGCCACAGATGCACAAAAAAATATGACAAGTTTGCGAAATACTATTTTCTTTCGGTGTGAAAGGCTCTGGAGTGACTAGTATTTCTCTTTCTCTTTTTTTTTACACAATGATCTTTAGTTTTTAATGCAAATAGTAGGAAAAGATAATTATTTTCAATCTCATTTCTGTATTTTAATTGTATATATTTATGTATTTACAGTATACAATGTGATGTTTTAAAACATGTATACTGTGAAATAATTAAATCAAGCTCTTTAATATATCTATCACCTCACATACTTATCATTTTTTGTGTATTGAAAACATGTAAGATCTCTCAGCAATTTTCATATATACATTATTATTAATTATAGTCACCATGTTGTGCAATAGATTCATAGCTCTCCAGAACTTATTGACTCTAACTGAAACTTTGTACCCTTTGATAAATATCTCCCCATTTTCTGTCACACACTTTTCCTGCCCCCAGCCTCTGGCAACCATCATTCTACTCTCTGTGGGAAATATTATTGAAAGGTTTTTTCACAATATCCATTTCACCTTGTTACTTTCTTGCATCCAAAACCCCTCAATGGCTTCCCTTCACACCAAAGTAATCCCAAAGTCCCTACAAGGCCCTTACATGATCTGGCTCCTGGCTACCACTTGGACCTCATCTCCTCCAATACTGGCTTTCTTGCTGTTCCAACTTTAAGGTTGTGACTCTTGCTGTTCCCTCTGCCCAGAACTCTCCACTCCTCTGCCCAGAACTCTCCACTCCCAGGTATCTGTCTGGCTTGCTTCTCTGCTTCAGCTGGGTTGCTGCTCAAATCTCACCCCATCAAAAAGATCTTTTCTGATCACTGTAACTAACTGAGCTTCTCTCTTCTTACCTTGATTGCCTTTTCTTAATGGTATTTATCTATTTTTATATACTTATACATATGTATTTTATATTTTATATACTTATATATTACATACCCATCTATTGATACTACACACCTATCCATTGTCTCCTATCTTACACATACACATGAAGAGGCAAGCCTGTTGCTTTATTTGCTACTGTAACTCAGCACCTAGAACAACCTGGTACATGGTAGATGACTCAATAATTACTTGCAAAATGAACCAATAAATAATTGAATGAACAGATGAATCAATGGGTATGAGAAAAAGGTAAAGACTCAGGGTTCCGTGGTGGGAAAACAGAATGCAATATTAGGATATCAGGCTCTGGTATTTGAGGTCAGAGAAGTGCTAGGAGAGTGGGAGAGGAAAGGATACAAAGAGAAGGTAAAGAGGAGCCTTGATCACTTTTCCAGGTTCTGATTTGCCTGGAATTGGCCCTTTGGCAAACCATTTTGGGTTTTAGATCAAATAGGAAATGCTTTTGGTATACTTATGAGATTTTCAAGGAGGAAACTCTACATAGACTCACATCAAACTTGAGCCTAAAATTTTAAAAAAGAAGACATTTGCTTCCAAATACTGTAGCAAGAATAAAATATGCTAAAGATAAAAATATCACAGAACTGTGGTTGAATGACTAACTGTGAAATCCCCTGCCTATCCTCCCTTCCCAATCACTGTCACCCATTATAACTGCAGGGAAGTCTCCTGGAGATACATATAGTGAACAAGTGATCAGTTCCAAAGGAAAAAAGGTGGCGGAGAGGATAAAAATTAGAATGATGACATGGCAAGTAGCATTAGCATCAGAAAAAGGAAAGAGCTTGGAATCCAAGTCAGCCTGGCCAGCACAAGCAACAGCATGGCTCAAACAGCTGCTTCCTGGCGTGTACTGAGGCTTTTCTTCTGAAATAACTTCTTCTAGATGACCTCACTTCTCATCTGATACTCTCTCTCATTCCCTCCTTCTCCCTCCCTAACCTTAGAGGCTGAGCTTGTTTTCCTTGGTTCCTTGCCAAGAACAAGATATAAATTCCACACAAATGCGAAACACATCCCTGAAGTCCTCCTTGACAATGAACCTTCCTTTAAGAGTTTGGTTTCCTGGTTGCTTAGATAACAGGACTTGCATATGTTTTATAAATTTATTCAAAGCGTAAGACACTTAACAGAGGACATTAGAGAAATAAAATTAAAACACCATTAATGAATTTTACCATGTTCTGTATGGTTTTGTTCTACTACACTTTAAAGCTTTGAGAGTGAAAAGAAAAGGGAGAGTAAGAAAGTTTATTAAAATATATGCATAATAGGCCAGGCATGGTGGTTTATGCCCGTAATCCCAGCTCTTTGGGAGACCAACATGGGAGGATCGCTTGAGGCCTGGAGTTTGAGACCAGCCTGAGCAGCATAGCAAGACCTTGTCTCAAAATCAAGCAAACAAAAAATATGTGCATAATATAAAAAAATTTTCTGGTTCCAATCTAGTGAAAGTTCTCTTCAATTCTCTACCTTTTGCCAAATGAATTGAGACAAAAAAGCCAAAGCATTACCCTTATGGTAGAGTTGTCAGGTTTGGTAAATAAAAATACAGCAAACGAATATTCAAATTTAACTGGGCATTCTGGTTTGTTTTGTTTGTTTGTTGGCAACTCTGTCTCTTGCTTATAGGACATCCTTAAGAACATGGCTCTAGACACAGCTCTGTAACCTTAGAAAACAATTTAATCTCATTAAGCCTCAGTTTCCTCATCTACAGATGAGTTAATAATAAAGCCTCATAGGATTGTTTTGAGAATTAAATGATTTAATTTATATAATACTATACAAAGTGGTGTTTCACACATGGAAAGTATTCAATTAGTTATTATTGCTAAAGAGATGGTGAATTTTTTAAATCAATGCATTTGATTATTAGAAGATTATTTGCCAGTAAAATTTAACCAAATGTCCATATTTTGGGTTTGTTTAGTATTTTTAACTTTAGGAATTGCTCTTGAAAGTAAAAACAGGAGCATATACAATTATTACACAAATATTTAAAACATCCACACTTCAGTTCTACGTTGGCTACAGAGGGATGTATGGAAAAGGAAAAGGAATAAGAGAGAAGAACACAAACTTGATAAAAGAAAGAAGAAAAAGACAAGCAAATGTGTTTCATTTGACCCTTACAGTTTTTATAAATGTTTTATTTTCCAACACTTAAAACTGGGGGAATTCACATAGTTATATAGAATTCTGGCTTCTCTTGACAAATCAGATCTTTGTCCCCAACTGCAACCCCCACCCCAAGCCTTGGGTAGCAGTTGCCCTCTTTAGAGCTAGTATGTGCATTCCAGTTTAGCTCATACTGTCCCCCAGAGACAGAGGCCTAGTGCCACTCTCCATTAACGAATATACTTGCATTGTTGTTATTTTTATATTTGCTCAACTTCACTCATTCATTTACCTGCCTAGTACAACAGTTGGGGCCCAGGTGTGGTTTAAGATTGCATTGACCCTTTAAATAATCTCTAACAGCAACCCTAAGCCACTCAAATAAACATATAGTCTAACTAAAGAAATAATTAGCGCTTTTAGTGAGCTAAAGGCAGTTAAGACAACTTGCCTAGGCCAAGACTTCAAATGTTTATACTTAAATACCTCCTAAAAATTTTTGAAAACTTTGTACTTCTTGCACAGTTTTATGTTGAAATCTAAAATTTTGTATCATGTTTAAACAGTTGAAATGATACTATTTTTGGCAAAATGTCACACTCTACCTTCCATCTTGAATTTCCTCCATATCCTGATTATATTCTCTTTTATTTACATACTGTAAAATTCTCTCTCTGTGGTGTGCAGCTCTGTAGCTTTTTCTGTAGTCATGTATCCAGTACAAATTCCATCATCCTTATAGCAGAACAGTTCCATCATCCCTCACCTCCTTCAAGATACCCTTTTGTACTAATGCTTTGTAATATTCAATATTCCTTCACAGAGTAGAGATACTTGAAGAGCAGTGTAGTACATAAATTAGACTATAGAATAAAAGAAATTATAGCTTTATGGCAGGCAGTACCAATTGTCTTCCAATAACCATTTGCCCTTCTTTCATAGTTAGGACCCCCAATTTTTAGTGGGTCACTTGATCACTGAGATTAAAGTTTATGCTTTTCAGGCTCCTTTGCATCTAGCTTTGGCCATTGTGGCTAAGCTCTGGCCAACAAAGCAAAAGTGAAAAATATTTAGCAATATACACAGACCTTATTTACAAGGTAGCTGCTGACTACCCTTTGCCCCTTTCCTCTTTGTCCCTATCTCTATTGCCCTAGCTGAAACTGGGACATGATGGTTAGCTCTCTAGCTACCATCTTGGGCCATTGAGAAAAGAGCCACAGTACAGAGTCCATATTCAAAAGGGTTTTCTGGAGCTAAACCACCGTTTCAATTCTACACTGCCTATCTGAATTGTTAGATGAAGGAAAAATAAGTATCTATCTCATTTAAGCCACTACATTTTATTTTGTTATTGTGTATTAATCGTAACAATGTAATGATAATTATTGTACCAGTTGATGTTTTAAATAGTATTCCTTTGAATCATATGCCATTGTCATCTGATAGATCCAAAATGGGAAGTTATTGAAAATTCCTTGGAATTCAATTAATATATACTTATGGAAGGTGGATAGGGGAGAATCCAGAATATATAAGGAAATAAATAAAAATTAATTTTTGGTCACATTACTAAGGATAAATGACCTTAACATTTTGCTATATTTATTAACATTTTTCTTTATGCCTAAATGTATCAAAATTAACTTTTTAGTATTACTGTCATCCTATCTGGAAGATAGTATACAATTAGAGGAAAACCATTAGTTTTGCAGACTCATGACCACTGTTTAGAATTTATCTATTTAATATAGTATTCCCAGAGGGTCAATTGAGATTGTCCTGTAACTTTAAATTTGGCAGCAGATAATTGGCTTCAAGCTTTTGGATTATCATACATGTCTTTCTCCCATGAAAATATAACTTTGGCTCTTTTGAATATTAAGATGTATAAACTTATCTTTAAAAATAAACTGAAATAAAAATAAGCTATCTTTCATTATCCAAGCTTATTATAGGAGTTTGGTGATCCATATGTTGATTCTAAAGATACTTTTCAAAAGCCATATCCATACATAAATTTACACTGGCAACATTTCTTTCTTCCTGTGTAGTGCTTTAAAATTCAAATGCAAAGAGACCATCCCTAAATTATCTTGCCTTGTGAGTGACATCCTCCATTAAGGCCTAAATTTACCTCCAGCCCACATAGATCCAGTGTTCATAGAGTTTGCTGCTATGAATTTTAATAGCTGGAATAAAGAATAGTGAAAAAGAGGTTTAAGAAATTACTTGTGCTGAAAAAAACTCAGCCTCACATTAGTTTAGGTATCCTTTATGAACATCTAGCTTCAAAGAGGGAGATTTACAGAGGAACTGATTTTGACTTGGGCTCGAGGAATACAAGCCATGAGTCGTATACCAATAGCAAGTGGCCTGTGTTTTGTCACCTGAGATCAGGCATGGCATTGGGGAAAACTTTCCTATGGCACCTCCCATATAATAAAGCTGGAGTTAAAGGGAGTAAGGTGAAAACAAGATTTCTGTCGCATGTTCCTATATAAGGAAATTTCAAAATGTACTATAATAACATCTGTGGAAATAAGGAATATATGTCTGGTAAAAAAAAAAATAACTGAAATTTCTACACGTTAAATGAGAGACTATTGTACAAAAAAAATGATAAAGATGGGTCTCCATCTTCATTGAAAACATAACGGAAGGACACAGGCCTGGTCTGTAACATGAGAGAGGTGAGTTATATTTCAGAAATCTCCTAACAGGGAGGAGGCAGTGGACAGGGTTAACAAGTGAAGGTATTGGGGTTCTATTAGTGAAAGCATTTTGGAATCTATATTCACCCATAGAATAGTAGCATCTGTTTTTGTTATATTTTGTTTCTTAGAGTGAAAAGTAGGAAAATACGCTTGGTTACTAGCCCAGTGGCTATTTGCAATGTTCCTTCCAGGAACCACCTTATTTCCCAACTAAGAGGCAGGTGAGAAGATTCACCTCCAACAACTGTGAGAAAAACAAGGCTCACTGTAGAAATACAAAGCTGTGCAGACACAGTGGGTGAATGCTATTAGACAGAAACCTGAAAGGAGAAGGGAAAGGTTGTGAGGTGATAGGCAGTGGACAGAAGAGAAAAAGACACTAGAAGTAAGAGCTTGGAGGGAAACGGGAGGGCTGGGTCTGGGTGACCCAGTTATCCGGGATGAGACTTGGAAGAGTGGAGAGGCAGAATCTGCAGGACTGTCTAGGTCTGGGCATGTTTAGACAAAGTTTTCTGGTAGCTCAGCTCACCTCCAGGTTCCCTCTCTCATTCTGATTGCTACGATTTCAGGCTGCTATGCACGGCTCCCTGGTCAGCCAGGCGCCAACCCCCCAGCACCCTTGCACACCTATCTAAGTCTGTCTCATCTAAATCCCTCAAAATTCACAAATTATGGGAGGCCTACTTTCATATTGGTCTTTTTTTGGTTGTCTTTCTCACATATGCTCAAGAAAGTAAGTTCTATCATTATTTGTTCATTTTTAAACTCCTGACAATTTTTGTATTTCTTCCTTTCTCTGTCATCCTCTCCCGTTGTCACTACATTGTATTCCCATTTCCTGGACCTTGAAGGTATCTAATAAGGGTGCAATAAGGCACACAAACAAACAGGTTGTTCAAGTAACTCTAGATATTCCAGGATTTTACACCCAGAGATTTTAATTCAGTAGACATAAAAAATGGCTTGACTCTACATTTTGTAAAGTTCTTTTAGTGATTCTAATGGACTCTTACTTGGGAACAACTAGTTCAATTGATAATTTCAAAGGGAAGTTATAACTCATCCTAACATATATATCAAAAATTAAAAACAGGAAGTCTACCCACAGCAATCAGGAAGGAGAAAAATATAAAGGGAATCCAAATTGAAAAACAGGAAGTCAAACTGTCTCTGTTTGCTGATAATATGATCTTATACTTTTCTTTTTCTTTTTTTCCCTGTCTTTATCTCCTTTCTCCTTTCTTTCTCTCCTTCCTCCTCTGAATATATTATGGATTTACAAACTGAAGTGTCTACAAAAGTTAGGCCAATATTGACTCCAGAACTTTTATACAAGAAAAGCTAAAGGCCAGAAACAGTACAAGGAAAAACAGCAAAGTCAGCAATCTTCAACCTGAAGAATACATGGCCCTGGGGTACAGTGGGCATGGGAGTACTTTCAAGAAATGCAAGGATACTAATAGTTTTAAAAGAATCAATTTTCCATACTCTCAGCATTTTTTTCTAGCATCAAGTAGATTCTATAATCCATCTCCCTTTTCACAATATCATTCTCCTAACGAAAGTCATACCTTTAGCCATTAGGAATTTCACTATAGTACATTTCTCCAGGGAGTAACAACTTTCAAGGTAAATAGCTAAGGATAAATTACAAATACTGCTACTGGGAAACCTTTTTTACTGAGTAATAACAGCAATTTAACCCCATTTAATTTGTCTGCCTTCAGTTTTGTATCAATTTGAGGTAAGAATGAAGAATTTGGTTTATTTTGGAGCTTCTTAGGATGGCCAAAAGTCAGACGTACTGTAGACCCATGACCAAAGGAAGTGGTGATTTTACCTTTATAATTTTGAACCCTCAATCCTTAAACTATTAGCAAAGAAGTAATTGCTCAGGAAGGGGTAAGCAAAGCAAGTAGTAATGCAAAAAATATATAAAGATTGAAATGGATTTTTTTTACTTAAATGTGAGCATTTTATTTTCCATTTTTCTCAGCATTCATCATCAGGAGTAATTATCTAGAATGAAAAGCACCTCCAAACAACCAAAGAACAATAAGTACCACAACATTCTAACTAGAACAAATAAAACCTGCAGATGCAAATTTAATGTGAAATCATTTACATTTTCTATAATTAAAGTATATAAAAGGTAATACAATTAATGTGTTATCCAAAATATATGCTGTATATGTAATGAAGGCTTATTCCAACTATATTTATTCTTATTTCATCTTTTTTTTTTTTTTGAGATGGAGTTTCACTCTTGTCACCCAGGTCACCCAGGTTGGAGTGCAATGGCATGTGATCTCTGCTCACTGCAACCTCTGCCTCCTGGGTTCGAGCAATTCTCCTGTTTCAGCCTCCTGAGTAGCTGGGATTGTGGGCATGAGCCACCACACCCAGCTAATATATATTTTTTGAGATATAGTCTTGCTCTGTTGCTCAGGCTGTAGTACAGTGGCACGATCTTGGCTCACTGCAAGCTCCGCCTCCTGGGTTCATGCCATTCTCCTGCCTCAGCCTCCTGAGTAGCTGGGACTACAGGCGCCTGCCACCATGTCTGGCTAATTTTTTTTGTATTTTTAGTAGAGACAGGGTTTCATCATGATGGCCAGGCTGGTCTAGGACTCCTGACCTCAGGTTGTCTGACCACCTCAACCTCCCAAAGTGCTCTTTGTTTTGACCAATTTCTCCCATTTGGAATGAGTATATTTACCCAATGCCTGCACCCCATTGTAAGTTTGAAATGATCTCCTTTGACTCTGTGTCTCACATCCAGGTCACACTGATGCAAGAAGTGGGCTCCCAAGGCCATGAAAAACTCTGTCTCTGTGGCTTTGCAGGGTACAGCCCCACTCCGGCTGCTTTCACAGCTGACACTGAGTGCCAGCAACTTTTCCAGGAATATGGTACAAGCTGTCAGTGGATCTATCATTCTGGGGTCTGGAGGATGATTACCCTCTTCTCACAGCTCCATTAGGCAGTGCCTCAGTAGGGACTCTGTGTGAATGCTCTGATCCCACATTTCCTTTCAGCACAGCCTTAGCAGTGGGCCTCCATGAGGGCTCCATCCCTGCCATAAACTTCTGCCTGGACATCCAAGCATTTCCATACATCCTTTGCTATCCAAGTGGAGGTTCCCAAACCTCAATTCTTGTCCTCTATGCACCCACAGAACCAAAATCATGTGGATGCTGCCAGAATTTGGGGCCTGTACTCTCTAAAGCAATGACCTAAGCTGTATCTTGGCCCCTTTTAGCCATGGCTAGAGCACTGGGATACAGGGCACACGGCAGGGGAGCCCTGGACCCTGCCCTGGAAACCATTTTTCCCTCCCAGGCTTTCAGGCCTGTGATGGGAGGGCCTGCTGCTGAAGGTCTCTGAGATGCCCTGGAGGCATTTTCCCCATTGCCTTGGTGATTAGCATTTGGCTCCATGTTATTTATGCAAATTTCTGCACCCGGTTTGAATTTCTCCCCAGGAAATGGAGTTTTCTTTTCTATTGCATCATCAACCTGCAAATTTTCCTAATTTTTATGTTCTGTCAACTCTTGAATGCTTTGCTGCTCAGACATTTCTTCTGTCGGATATCCTAAATCAGCTCTCTCAAGTTTAAAGTTTCACAGATCTCTAGGGCAGGGACAAAATGCCAACAGTCTCTTTGATAAAGCATAACAAAGTGAACTTTATGCCAGTTTCCAACAAGTTCCTCATCTCCATCTGAGAATACCTCAGCCTGAATTTCATTGTCTATATCACTATCAGCATTTTGGTCGAAGCCATTCAACAAGTCTCTAGGAAGCTGCAAACTTTCCCACATCTTCCTGTCTTCTGAGCCCTCCAAGTCTCTAGGAAGTTCCAAACTTTCTCATGTCTTCCTATCTTCTTCTAAGACCTCCAAACTGTTCCAACCTCCTCTGCCTGTTGCCCAGTTCCAAATTTTGGGGTATGCTTACAGCAGCACCCAACTCTACCAATACCAATTTACCTTATTAGTTTGTTCTCATGCTGCTAATAAAGAAATACCTGAGACTGGGTAATTTATAAAGGAAAGAGGTTTAATTGACAGACAGTTCCACATTACTGGGGAGGCCTCACGAAACTTACAGCCATGGCAGAAGGAACTTTTTTATAGGGCAGTAGGACAGAGAATGAGTCCCGAGCAAAGGGGGAAGCCCCTTACAAAACCATGAGCTCTCGTGAGAACTTACTCACTATCACAAGAATAGCACAGTGGAAAGGTCCCTGCCATGATTCAATTATCTACACCTGGTTCTGCTCTTAACACGTGGAGATTATTGTAATACAATTCAAGGTGAGATTTGGGTCACAGCACAGAGTCAAACCATATCATGGAGTTAGTTCTGACTTTTCATACACAATTATTTTTTAATCATTCCCAAAATCAGAGCATCACAGTCTAATATAAGCATGGATACTTATTTACTCAAGGAATAGAATGACTTTTAGCATGCTCTCTGCCTCATAAATAAATTACAATTTCAGCTGCTCATACATTACTAAAAATTAAGTAATGAATAAGAACATAAATTTATTGTTCTTATAACCTTCCAAAGATACAAATTACAGTTACATTAGTATTAATTATGTTAGTTCCTACATCATTTTAATCTTGAATTGACTATTTGCAGTAAACTTTTATGAGATATGATAATTTATCTTAGGCATTTTATTACATTTTAAAAAGTTACATTAACAGGTTTATGAAAATTGGAAGAGGAAGTCAAGATGTTTCTGATAGAAATGAAGTCTAGTTTGGTGGAGTGTGAGAACTGGCTTTGATAATTACATTATATGGTAGGAATTTTGCATACATTTGTATTAGTTCAGGTCTTCCATGAGGCATGTGCAAAGACACGGTTACATGCACAAGTGACTAATTTGGGGGGGAAATCCTACAGAAAATAAAAGGGAAGGAGCAAGATATGTCAGCAAAGTCTGCAGACCACAATGTAGGTCTGACACATGTGAAAGATGAGTGGTAAAGAATTATAGGATAGAAAGAGTCTCAGGCAGCAGTGTAATTCTGTGAAAGTCTTGGCTAGGTCAAAGGAAACACCTGAGCTAATGTTTCCTCTTAGAGGAATCCCATACCCTCAGGAATGAGCCAGCATTATTAAACCCATCACTGGTTGGGAGCAACTCAAGGGAAGTAAAGCATCCATGCAAACCCAGTGGTGGATCCAAAGAGTACTAGCTGGGACTATCAGTCTAGTCTGCTTCCAGCACCAAGAGATCTGAGATGCATGTTCCATAGCTGTGGAAAACTGAATGAGTTAAATCTGTAATCTTATACTTTTATTTTTTTAAGAAAACAATGTATTTAAAATATGTGGTAAGATAAAAGCATTCTTAACCAAAATATTGTATTGACAAAGCCCTTCTTAAATGAATAATATTTTATTTTCACAGACTTTTCTGGGTACATTGGATTAAAAAGGTGTCTCCAAGTGAAAAACTAATAGTTGCAATTAACAGTCATTTGATAAGTCTTATTAATTATCAGGATTAGGAAAATAAATTATTATAATGACTGAATAATGAATCCTGTTGTGAGTCAGGTGGCTTTCCATTCTTTGCCTTAAAAAAAAAAAAAAATGAAAGAAGAACCTAATTGAGTCATCAGCTGATGTTTAAATTAAAATAATTTTTGGAAACTAGAATACTATATGATTCTGGGATATGATTCAAGCATTTAAGGAATTAAGTGACATAGCCAAAAACTTGAAATTCCAGTTTATATGAATGTTTTGTTGCAGAGAAATTTGATATGTGATAAATAAAAGACTTTCAAGCATAAATGTGTACTATAGTAGGAAAAAATTCTGTGAATAAAGTAGAATTGAGAAAGTACATCATGTACACATTATACTACTGAAAAGGCATTTGGTTAAGCTGATGATGAAGAATATTAAATCACTAGTATATCAGTTTTGACTTGGAGATTTAGAGAACTGGAAGGAGCATTTATCTCACTCTTGCAAAAAGAAAAATCTAAAACAAAAATGTGAAATTAACAAATTTCCTTTAACCAGTCAGACAACCAAGGGCACAAGGCAAAGAACTAACCTAAAATCTTGGAATGAGACAGGTGCCTGAAGGGAGAAGCGTTTGCTTATCTAGAACAGGTGCTGTAAGATACCACAGGGGCCGGGCATGGTGGCTCATGCCTGTAACCCCAGCACTTTGCGAGGCCGAGGCGGGTGGATCACAGGTCAGGAGATAGAGATCATCCTGGCTAACATGGTGAAACCCCATCTCTACTAAAAATACCAAAGAATTAGCCAGGCGTGGTGGTGGGCACCTCTAGTCCCAGCTACTCGGGAGGCTGAGGCAGGAAAATGGCGTGAACCCGGGAGGTGGAACTTGCAGTGAGCTTAGATTGTGCCACTGCACTCCAGCCTGGGTGACAGAGCTAGACTCCATCTAAAAAAAAGAAAAAGAAAAAGAAAAGAAAAATGCCACAAGGCCAGTAAAAGGGTCAGCTAAAAATTTTTAATGAATTACAAAAGGATGAGTGTAGCATAGTATAACAACGTGAAGTTCCTGAGGGCCACGGATATATGAGGCTTCCTAATCTCTTGCAGCCTTTTCTCCATAAACCCAAGAGATACAGAAATGATGGACACAAATCCAGAAAAATCTCCCTAGGGGTGCTGTTTGGGTTGCTGTTTGGCCACTGCTGAAATGCCACCCAGACCTATCTCCCCGGTGTCCCCATAATCTACAGGGAAAAGAAAAGCAACAATAAAAACAAAAATGTCACCTTAGAACATGTAGGAAAACCCATTGTAGCTGGAGGAATGGGCCACCTTTTTGGTACACACAGGAATATCTGATAGACCCAGCCAGACTGCTGGAGGAGGGGCAGGAATACTTTGGAAAGCCACATTCCTGAAAATAAAAGCCACGGTCACTATCAGAAATTGTTGCTTAATCAGAACACAGCCTTCTCATTTCCCACCACCAGGTTAACAAGTGTTAACCTGCCCTCAGTTTTCTGATTGCTTAAAGGAAACTTGCTCATTTGACCTTATTATTATTATTATTTTTAAGATTTTTCTTGTTACAGTTGCATACAGCTAGGATAGCTGTAAGAGATATACTGTATCACAGGTGCAAAGAAAAGGGAAGATCCAAAGCCTAAGAGGAGCAGATATTGAGAAAATGTCCTCGAAGCTATTAACCACTAGAGAAACTTGAAGCATATGGTACACTAAAGGTAACCATAGCAACAGACCCCAAACACAGCCCAATTCCTGATTACATTAACAAAACACACCAAACAACGGTCTAGCAGAATGAAAGACACCCTTATTTCTGGGTTATTATTATTATTTTGAGATGGAGTCTCTCTCTGTCACCCAGGCTGGAGTGCAGCGGCACGATCTCAGCTCACTGCAAGCTCCGCCTCCCGGGTTCACGCCATTCTCCTGCCTCAGCCTCCCGAGTAGCTGGGACTACAGGCACCTGCCACCATGCCCAGCTAATTTTTTTGTATTTTTAGTAGAGACGGGGTTTCACTGTGTCAGCCAGGATGGTCTCGATCTCCTGACCTTGTGATCCTCCCACCTCAGCCTCCCAAAGTGCTGGGATTACAGGTGTGAGTGACCGTACCCAGCCAAGACACCCTTATTTCTAAGTGTGATAATATTTACCTCAGTATTTATCCTAAACAAGATGTCCAGCTTCAAACAAAATATTATGAGGCAAATGAAAAGCCAAACAAAACACACCCTCAAAAGAAGGGGTAAGAATTGTCATCAGGGCCGGGCGCGGTGGCTCAAGCCTGTAATCCCAGCACTTCGGGAGGCCGAGACGAGTGGATCACGAGGTCAGGAGATCGAGACCATCCTGGCTAACACAGTGAAACCCCGTCTCTACTAAAAAATACAAAAAACTAGCCGGGCGAGGTGGCCGGCGCCTGTAGTCCCAGCTTCTCGGGAGGCTGAGGCAGGAGAATGGCGTGAACCCGGGAGGCGGAGCTTGCAGTGAGCTGAGATTGTGCCACTGCACTCCAGCCTGGGCGACAGAGCGAGACTCCGTCTCAGAAAACAAAAAAAAAAAAAAAAAAAAAGAATTGTAATCAGAATAAGACACAGATGTTGGAACTATCAGAAAAGGAATTTAAAATAGCTATGATTCATATATTAAAGGCACTAATTAAAAGGTAGACAATATGCAAGATCAGATGTATAATTTCAGAAGGGAAATCAAAACTTTAAGAAATAATCAAATGGAAATGCTAGAAATCAAAAACACAGTAACAGAGATAAACAATGCCTTCAACCAGGCATGGTGGCTCACACCTATAATCCCAATACTTTGAGTGGCTGAGGCAGATGGATTGCTTGAGCTCAAGAGTGTGAGACCAGCCTAGGCAACATGGCTAATTCTGAGCTCAGACAGCCTATCCCTTCCCTAACCTGGTGTTCTTTCTCTACCCATCCTGGTAGTCGAAGACAAAGGACATAATCTCCTGGGAGCTCTCTGGCCCTTCCCACTGCCTGAGAAACCTGCATACTTATCCAAAGGCAACCCTAGGGCAAGCTTGTATCCTTCCTATACAACCATGGCTAATGTGCTCTTGAAGGTGACACCTCCTGGCTGGAGGCCAACCAACACAAAACCAGCACACTAAACAAAAATACAACCAAGGACCCTCACAGATTCCATTTCACTCCCCTGTTACTTTCACCAGATCAGGTGCTGGTATCCACAGTTGAGAGACCTGAAGATGGTTCAAATCACAGGACCCTTTGCTGACACTCCCCAGTAGCAGCTCAGAGACCAGTAGCTCAGCTGGGTGGCTAGATCCAGAAGAGAAATAACAATCACTGCAGTTTGGCTTTTAGGAACCCCCATCCCTAGGGAAAGATGGAGGATACCACATCAAGGGAGCACCCTATGGGACAAAAGAATCTGAACAGCAGCCCTCAAATCCCAGATCTTCCTTCTGTCATAGTCTACCCAAATGAGAAGGAAGCAGAGAAACAATTCTGATAATATGACAAAACAAGGTTCTTTAATGACCCCAAAGGATCACACTAGCTCACCAGCAATGAATCTAAACCAAGACAAAATCTCTGAATTGCCAGAAAAACAATTCAGAAGATTATTAAGCTAATCAAGGAGACACCAGAGAAAGGTGAAATCCAACTCAAATAAATTTTTTAAAAAATGATACAGGATATAAATGGAAAAGTCTCTGGTGAACTAGACAGCATAAATAAAAGGCATTCAACAACTCCTGGAAATGAAGGACACAGAGCAATGCAAAAATGCACTGGAAAGTCTCAGTGATAAAACCGAACAAGTAGAAGAAAGAACTTCAGAGCTCTAATACAAGGCTTTCAAATTAAACCAATCCAACAAAGAACAGGAAGAATAAAAAATGAACAAAAATAATGGCAAGAATTTTCCAAAAAGAATGACAGATATCAAACCACAAATCCAAGAATCTCAGAAAATACAGAATTTTAAAACAAAATAAAAAATACTTAACTGTGTGTATATATACATATACACTCTCAGTTAAGTATCTGATATATGTAATATAATGTTATAGTATATTATGTATACGTATATAAGCATTCATATGTGTATGTATGTATACACATATATACAGACATACACACACATATATATACACACACACACACACATATATAGTGATTGGGCTACTGTAAAAATATATCATAGATTAGGTGGCTCAAATAACAGAAATTAATTTTCACACAGCTCACAGTTCTAGAGACTGAGAAGTTTAAGATCAAAATGCCAGCTAATTCAATTCCTGGTGAGGGTTACCTTCCCAGTTTTCAGACAGCCACTTTCTCCCTGTGTTTTTACATGGTGAAGAGAAAAAGCTCTTGTCTCTCTTCCTCTTCTTATAAGGGCATCAGCACTATTATATTAGGGCTCCGGGCTTATGACCTCATTTAACCTTAACTACCTCCTTATAGGCCTTACCTCCAAATATAGTCACTTTAGGGGTTAGGGATTCACATAACAAATTAGTAGGTATGGGTACAAATCAGTCTGCAGCATTCTACCCCGGTCCCTCAAGATTCATATATTTATCACATGCAAAGAACATTCATTCCATTACAACACTCCCAAAGGTCTTAACTCATCCCAGCATCAACTCTAAAGTCTAAGTCTTATCTAAATTAGATATAGGTGAGAAATAACACCCCACTCCTGGTACCAGAAATTGTATTAGTCTGTGTGTGTGTGTGTGTGTGTGTGTGTGTGTGTGTGTGTGTGTGTATAGATAGGTACCTAGAGATAGAGATAGATGATAGATGATGATGATGATGATTGATAGATAGATAGATAGATAGATAGATAGATAGATAGATAGATAGATTGCCAGATGAGGTGTGGAAGTGGAAGACTGATACTGAAATTCTCAACCCTGTGTAGGCCTAGGCTAATGTGTGTGTTTATTTCTCAGTTTTTAACTAAAAAAAAATTTTATTAAAAAATTAAAATATTTAAAATAGAAAAAAACTTATAAAACAAAGACATAAAGAAAATATTTTTCTACAGCTGTACAATGTGTTTGTGTTTTAAGCTAAAGGTTATTATGAGTCCAAAGGTTTTAAAAAATAAGTTTATAAAATAAAAAGTTACAGCAAGCTAAATTCATTACTGAAGAAATAAATTTTACATAAATTTAGTTTAGCCTAAGTGTACAGTGTCTATAAAGTCTACAGCAGTGTGTATATAGTGATACCTTACACCTCCTCATTCACTCACCACTCACTCATCGACTAACCCAGAGCAACTTCCAGTCCTGCAAGCTCCAGTCATGGGAAGTGCCCTATATTGGTGTGCCTTTTTAAAATCTTTTATACCATATTTTTACTGTATCTTTCATATTTTTAGGTATGTTTAGATATACAAATACTTACCATTGTGTTATAATTGCCTACAGTACTCAGTACAGTAACATACTGTACAGGTTTGTAGTCTAGGAACAATACACTATATTGTATAGCCCAGGTATGTAGTAGGCTGTGCCATCTACATTTGTGGAAGTATACTCTATGATGCTTGTACAATGATGAAATCTCCATGGTTAAGCAATGTATCACTGTAAATATGTTATAGACAATGTGAGACAGACGTGCATCAGAAAAAGAAGTTACAAATAAGCAAATAAAGAATGGTAAAAGGAACACTGTGATATTGGACTGAAATCTAAAATATCAGTGTAAAGTCAGCTTTAATATATAGGATGATATATTTAGAAATTTAGAAGTGTGTACGTGGATTCATACATACATATATTTTCTAGCTCTGTTGTATGTGAGGGCCTAGAGGCAGTGACAAACATCAACAAGCATTCCTAGCACTCAGATCTTGGTTTATAATTACCCTTATTCACAAAAGGAATCAGAGCTTCTTAGAGAATTGGCTGATTCTGAAGCTGAGGTACAGAAAATATGAGTCTGGAGCATTTTAAAGTGTCAAAAAGTAAGAATGTAATGACAGGGAGAGAGAGAAGAGATCATATGCATGTCAAAAGGGGCTCCCACTAGGTAAGCTAGAATAATCTGAGCCAAAAATAATCTGAGCCAACAAATAACAATAAAATATATTTATGAGTTCATACTCATATAAATAAATGACCGAATAAACAAGCAAATGGGGGAGAAGAACAAAACTCTCTCCTCCAGAAGAATTTTGATCAAAAAATGTAGAAGGAAAGAAGAAATAGAAAATCATCATTAGAACATCAATAAGGATCGCTACAGGCAAGATCCACCAATGAATGCTAACATTAGCGGGTCAAAGTTTAAGAAGAAATAGAGTATTTGTATAGCTTCCAAGTATCTCCTCTCCACTCAAACTTATTAATTATTGTGGTAGTTTTAACATATTCCTTAAATTATCTGATACTTCCCCAGAAGGTGGAGCTTAATTCTCCTCTCCATGTGTGGTGTGGACTTTGTATCTTGCTTCTAATAAATAGTGTATGCAAAAGTGTAAACAGTCATGAAAGACAAGGAAAGTCTGAGAAATTATTTAAGATTGGAGGAGGCTATGGAAACATGACCACTAAAAGTAATGCGGAAGTCTGGACTGGCTCTTGGAGCAGAAAAAGGACATTAATGGAAAAAATAACGAAATCGAAATGAAGTCTGTAGTTTAGTTAATACTATTATATGTAACCACATTAATTTCTTAGTTTGGATGAGTGTATCATGGTTATTTAAGATGTTAACACTGGACAAGCTGAAGGAAGGGCACATGCAAACTTGGTGTAGATCTTTACAACTCTTTTGCAAGTCTGAAATTAACTTGAAAAAAAAAGTTAAAAATAAACTCAGGGAATCCAGATTAACTGAGAGGCAGTATAGAATTTGCCTCCCTAGATTCTAATCCCAGCATTGCCATTTTTCTGGCTGCATTATCACTTCCCCTAGAATGCAATCTCCAGGAAAGCAGAGAATTTGTTTTACTAATTATTGTATTGCCCAGTGTGTATCAATGTTTATCAATGCCTAGCATATAAGTTCTCCATAAACATTTGCCTATGAAAAGAAAATAAAAAGCACTGGAGCAGGAAACAGAAAATCTGAATTACAGGTCACAACCAATACCTCACATCACCAAGATGCCATTTAACCTTTTGTTTTCAATCTCCATAAATTGATGGTGCTGGGTAAACTAGCTATACTATAATATTCATTTTATTTTCAGAATTCTTATGATTTTAGAAATATATAGAACAAAATCCATCAGGAGGATCCAATTCAAGTGCTCACTATTTGTAAATCAGGGGACACAAATTATTTTTGTTGTGGGTGTGTAGCTTCCAGTGTACAGCAAACCAATGGCCATGCATAGCTCTCTCAGGAAAGACTCAAGAACTTTAATTTTTTCCAGGATAAAGAGAAATATGTACTGTAAGATACATACCTGAATTCATTTATAGATGGTTTTGTTATTTCATTATTACCTAGGTCTATGATTATACTTAGAATTAAATACACAAAATAATTTTAATCTGAAACACTTCTTAAAATTAGAAGAGAAAACTGATCTGTTGAATAATTATTATTACTTTTAATCTGGTATCTAAATACAGATTTTTAACTGACAAATTTTACTATGTAAAGCCCCAGAACAGGGTCATGGCCAACAATGATGGAGGAACACGGATTACAGTTGCCAAAGGCTGAGAGACCAAAGTCAATTTCTTACAGCTTTTAAAAAGGTAAATGATAGCTGAGAGATTGGCAATCATAGAAACTGTCATGTCCAAGGCAAAGTTTAGTAAAAGAAAGGCTTTCCTTTGCTCAAGAAGAAAAAATCATGCACTGACAGCCTATGACATTTTACTTTTAGTATGAATACCAACAAAAATATTAAAATGCAATTCGTTGACACTGTAAAATTTATGGTATTTATATAACTCTGGAAAACTTGAGAGCAGAAGGTGAAAAGAAACCAATAAAAAATTAAGTTACTCAATATTATTTTAAAGATATATGTAAATCAAAAATATTCTGCTCCTAGAGCCCAATTGGTATAAGCAGTGCTAGGCACATGATCTGTGATCAACTGTGGTTTACTAAATTGAATCAAATTGAAGAGCACTGACAAAATGTTTCTGATGTTATCCTCCTGAACCTATTGAAATTCCTATGTGGTTCATGGTTATTGTAGACCTAAAGTTCTAGTGATGCAAAGCACCATGGAGATTATCTGGGCCAAATGGTTCATTGTACGCATGAAGACATTAGGTTACTTATCCAAAATCACAACGTGAGGATTAAAACTCAAATGTACCTCAGTATTTTTCAATAACACCTTCTGATTTTTAGCTTATTGTGTGCATATATATTCCTGCCTAAACATATATGAGAACACTATAAAATCTTGTTTGATTTCCTGTGCCACCTGTGAGGTTAGCCACATTACTCTAGACCATGTATTTGTATATGAGACGAACATATAGTGGGTAATGTATGTTAAAGTCAGAAATGCTAATTGGCATTCCTTCTAGGGCATTCCTTCTAGTTAAAGTGTGACTGCATTTGCCTTTCTGAGTAATGCTGGAAAGTGAAAATACAGATCATTGCACAGAGGGTGTTACTTTGTTTCCTGGTTGGAACTACCTTCTCAGGGAGAGTTGATCTTTTCCAACAGGTATAGATTTTTCTGAGACATATTTAGCCTCTCCCACAATGCAGCATCAGAACAATTCAGAGAATGGTGAGGGTAGTGGGGAGAAGACACCAATCTTAGAGTGTTTTAATATTAAAATGTAAAAGCATTTATCTGGATTTTATAGATGAGCAAACTATTATTAATGAAATAAATTTGCCTTGAGTAAACACTCTCATTGCTTAGACTGAATAGTTTTTAAAATCTAATACATTCATCTGATGTGATGCCTTTACTTTTATTTTTTTTAATTTTATATTTTATTCATATGTTTGCCTTTTTTTATTATTTATTTATTTTTTATTATACTTTAAGTTCTAGGGTACATATGCATAACGTGCAGGTTTGTTACATATGTATACATGTGCCATGTTGGTGTGCTGCACCCATCAACTCGTCAGCACCCATCAATTCATCATTTA
>NC_045441.1:112691394-112715952 GCF_002776525.5 Piliocolobus tephrosceles
CTCCCAGTTAGGCTACTCAGGGGTCAGGGACCCACTTGAGCAGGCAGCCTGCCCCTTCTCAGATCTCAACCTCCGTGTTGGGAGATCCACTGCTCTCTTCAAAGCTGTCAGAGTCGTTCGCGTCTGCACAGGCCTCTGCTGCTTCCCCTGTTATCTTTTAGTTGTGCCCTGTCCCCAGAGGCGGAGTCTACAGAGACCGGCAGGTTTCCTTGAGCTGCTGTGAGCTCCACCCAGTTCGAGCTTCCTAGCGGCTTTGTTTACCTACTTAAGCCTCAGCAATGGCGGGCGCCCCTCCCCCAGCCTCGTTGCTGTCTTGTGGTTAGATTGCTGCAGACTGCTGTGTTAGCAAGGAGGGAGGCTCCGTGGGCGTGGGACCCTCCCAGCCAGGTGTGGGGTATATTCTCCTGGTGTGCCGGTGTGCTTACAGCGCAGTATTGGGGTGGGAGTTACCCGATTTTCCAGGTGTTGTGTGTCTCAGTTTCCCTGGCTAGGAAAAGGGACTCCCTTCCCCCTTGCGCTTCCCAGGTGAGGCGATGCCTTGCCCTGCTTCAACTCTCGCTGGTCAGGCTGCAGCAGCTGACCAGCACCGATTGTCCGGCACTCCCGAGTGAGATGACCCCAGTACCTCAGTTGAAAATGCAGAAATCACCGGTCTTCTGTGTCGCTCGCACTGGGAGATGGAGACTGGAGCTGTTCCTATTCGGCCATCTTGCTCCGCCCCCCTCTTATTCTTTATTCTAAAGCACCTTTTTAAAATGTACTTGTTCAACTCAAGAGTCCCATTCTTGGCTACTTGCTGTGCATAATAGAAATTAAATACTAGTTTCTTACTTACAATGGGAAATCAACTCCATTTGATTCTATTCATATCAGGTTAAAAACAGGTAAAGAGAATAGACCTATCACAATATGTAAAGTTTATTTATTATAATAACTGATTTTTTTTAACTTTCACATTGTTACAGAATATTTGTAAAACAATTAAGCCTGAAAAGTTTAAGATCACATTATGGTTCTTTGTTTCCAAGCCAATCAGTCTCCTGAAGTTTGAGAGAATTACTGCCTTTACAAATTAGACAAGAGAGAATTACTGAATCGTTGTCTCCCTAAAATTACCCAGCTGCCTCTAATTTGGGAAAGATAAATGCAGGTTAGGAAGACCACTGGAAGCTGCCAAACAGAAGCCAAGCTGAGTGGGAGGAGAGAAACTGCACAATCCATTTACAGATAAAGCTCTTGTGAAGGTGGGGAAGTTTTTCTGAGGAAATGCCACAGAAAGTTTGTAATAAACTCTTGCAATTGACAGCTGCAGAGTATCAGCAGTAGCTGTTCCCACTTTATACACTGGAACCTTCACCTTTATAAAGCAGAGGTCTGTCTCTTTTCAATAGTTTTCATATATATCAAAAGGAAACAGTAAGGATAAGGGATGACACTAAACTGCAGTTACGCTACAAGGGCTGTTGGGCAAATTTCCACAGCGTCATGTCACTGTTCTAGGGTTTATAACTACATATGCCACTAAGAGAAATGACCAATCATTAGAAGGCAAACCTAATTCTGCCTGTTTTCATCCCACATATATATACTGCATGTAAAATAAAAGAAACAAAAAAAAAGTTGTCTTACAAAACAATGTAAATGAGCAAACGTTATTCATTTAAGAGACATTACACATTCCCTGTGTCCCGTATGTTTTCAGAAATACACTCTAATTCTTAACAATCCTGCTGCTGAAGTATTGCCAACCTCACTTTATAGACAGAGGAACAGAAACTGTCAGCCTGTCTACATGGGTTCCTTAAGGGTATGGATAATATCTTACTTGACATTGTAGCTCCAAGGCATAACAACCAACCCATATTAAACTCAATAAATATGTTTTGGAAGAAATAAGTAAATGAATGAATGAGGTACAATTGGGCTGATCTTGAAAAATGCATAAGATTGGAAAAAGCAGAAGCAGGGAAATGAAAGTAGAAAAAAATGCCAGGGGAGTGGGGTGGGAGGGGAACCCAGCACGTGGAAATGTATATTACCAAAGAGAGAGGCTTATAAGTATAGATGATAACAATCATTTGAAAAGCTATTAGGAAGAAATAATCCAATCTCCTTCTTTCATTACTTGTGCCTGCACCTAACTCAATTCACAAATCCAATACTGACATGAAAAACCCAACTCCAGTAAATTACTTTGTCAGAGTCAGAAAAATATAAACTTTTGACTGCTGCAAAAACTTTTATACTCTGTTCAAGATCTATTTGTTTCCGCATCCCTCATAGTCATCTTTACACTAAGTGATTTCAGTCAGCAATAATTAGACATTTCTGAATTCAGTTTTGATATGTTCTTAATTTGTTTTGACATGATATAAAAATGTCAGCTCTCTAGAATCTGAGAACAATCACTTACAGTATGCATATGTTGGAATTTATTCTGTATTGTATGTCCAAGTGAAGAAATTAAAATTCCGTTTATGTTTCACAAGCATAACCACTGTTGACAAGTTGCTATGAAAAGCAAACATTAATTCTGTCATTATTGCAAATTATTCATGTTTGAAAGATTCATAGTTTAGTATGTATTTTCCTTTCCTGATTATACAAATGCATAATATTAATAAGAATATTTCCTTCTGAATTATTAAGAGCAAAAATTTAGTATAGGTATGTTTTAAAATTTAAATTCATTAATAATGTTTTGATCTGTCTTCTATGTGTATTAGAGGTATGCAATATAAGAATTGGGGTTTTTTTTTTATCTGCCATGCATTAAATTTAATTTGGTAAAAGGATTATCAGAACTCTCTCCCAGCCAAGAGCCTCTAACATACTATTTTCTTCATTCAATTATTTTTTACATCTCCCTCTGAAACAGTCTCACTTTGAAATATACATTATTTTTCTACAAAATATAGTGTGTGTTAGTTTTTGGAATCCCAAATGATGTTTTATGATGCTCATTATGTAATGATATATTATTATCCCCATAGGCAGCTCTTGGATCCAGTAAAGCAATAGGGTGTATCACATCTAATAGGGCACCATGGTACATTCCTGGAATATCACTTGGAGTTGCCAGGGACTATAACTTAGAAAACTGATGAGAATAAAATAATCTTATAACAAAAAAATATGAAAATGCTGTTTTCAACCAGCTGTTGGTTGACATTGTAGCTT
This sequence comes from Piliocolobus tephrosceles, assembly GCF_002776525.5. Classification (NCBI taxonomy): domain Eukaryota; kingdom Metazoa; phylum Chordata; class Mammalia; order Primates; family Cercopithecidae; genus Piliocolobus; species Piliocolobus tephrosceles. The sequence continues at coordinate 112,694,575 of NC_045441.1, forward strand.
TCAACCTATGGAAAGTAGAAATTCTAGCCTGTTCATTTAGGAAGACACACTATTTGGAATCTCTGAAGAACTGCTTTGTGAGTCTCCAATTCTGATTTGGTGGAAATATAACTGTGTTCCCAGGAGAAATTCCTCCCTTGGACATTAAGACCTCCAAGTTTATTGAGTCAAAGACTGAGGGATAGGAAATTAGAATTCTTTTTTTTTTTTTTTTTTTTTTTTGCGAGACGGAGTCTCGCTCTATCACCCGGGTTGGAGTGCAGTGGCCGGATCTCAGCTCACTGTAAGCTCCGCCTCCCGGGTTCACGCCATTCTCCTGCCCCAGCCTCCCCAGAAGCTGGGACTACAGGCGCCCGCCACCTCGCCCAGCTAGATTTTTTGTATTTTTTTTAGTAGAGACGGGGTTTCACCGTGTTAGCCGGGATGGTCTCGATCTCCTGATCTCGTGATCCGCCCGTCTCGGCCTCCCAAAGTGCTGGGGTTACAGGCTTGAGCCACCGCGCCCGGCTGATAATTCTTTATGTAGGTTATATGGTACAATAGTGAAAGAGGTCACTCTCTGCTTTATGCTTTTGTCCCCAGTTCCATGCATTCTGAAAAATAGGAGAGACAGCAGTATTTATTAGCCAGCTCTACCCATGTTTCCCAACCTGTGAATTCTGGCTGTGAAGGAGACAGCACCGCATATAGCCAATTATTTTAGGCATACATTGCATCCTGTCAGAAAACACTCTAACCTCATAGGGTGTTGTCACCCAGACAGTGCCATAACTCACCATTTAGTAGGCTATTTCATTTCAGTTTATCAAGGCATATATACGTACATGACAGAGACATGGTAAAACCAGTGAATTCTGCCAGCATGAATCCGTCGTCTCACTTCCTTCTCTGTAAAATGAGTTCCTTCATTAAAGGCAATGTAATATATGATACCATAGTGATGAGTAAGGCTTTCTGTACATACATAAATGATTTTGTGGACGGAAATATTATGAACATAGAAAAGAATCCATATGTTGGCCGGACGCGGGGGCTCAGACCTGTAATTCCAGCACTTTGGGAGGCCGAGGCAGGCAGATCACGAGGTCAGCAGATCGAAACCATCCTGGCTAGCACAGTGAAACCCTGTCTCTACTAAAAATACAAAAAATTAGCCGAGTGTGGTGGGTGCCTGTAGTCCCAGCTACTTGGGAGGCTGAGGCAGGAGAACGGTGTGAACCCGGGAGGCAGAGCTTGCAGTGAGCCGAGATGGCACCACTGCACTCCAGCCTGGGTGACAGAGTGACTCCGTCTCAAAAAAAAAAAAAAAAAGAAAAAATCCATATGCCTATTAAATATCTATATTCATGAGAAAAAAACAAGTCTGCCCATTCCATAACAGAAAGGATCCAACATAATCAACCAGTCACCAGATGGCCAGATAGATTTCCTGGGGAATAACATTGTTTTGTGGCTTTTTATTGGCCTGTGCTGTTGGTAGGTTGGACACCCAGCAGTGGTGGTAGCCAAAGCAGCCTTTGTGGAAAAAACAAACAAACAAAAATCTCTGTGGTTAAGCCCATGAATAAGCTCCATCTATACTGTTGCAGTCACTTTGTACATGGACCCATTGAGTAAGCACCAGAAAGGATAACAAAAGCAGCCGACTGACATCCACAGGAGGAATCATCTTACCCATTTGGATACTGACAGCTTCTTCTGCAGTGAATGCCGCCTGGAACACACTTATTTAGGGCATGCCTATCCACACGCAGTTCCCCCAGAATTCCTTATCACCAATTTTCTAGTTTTTATTCTTCCCAAGTCTCTTTTATGTTCTTCCCAAGTCTCTTTTTGGTTGCTTCCTATGGATCTTTGTAGATCTATACTAGCAGCCATTTCTCATCCCACAAACATGTACCACATGAAATTTTTCCTTCTAATCGAATTATCTGTATCACTGTCTCCCGTGACCATCTCAAGTGGAGTTGTAATACAGTGTCCAGCATGAGGGCACGCCTGTCTCTCAACCAGATCATGTTCTGACACCACAGAGTATGGATCCTTCTATAAACTGGTTCATTTTTTCTTTCATTTAAGTGGTAATAGGGAACTCTTCATAAATCCATAGTTGTTTGTTGTTGTTGTTATTGTTTTGAGACAGAGTCTGTCCCTGTCGCCCAGGCTGGAGTGCAGTGGTGTGATCTCCATTCACTACAACCTCTGCCTCCGGGGTTCAAGCGATTCTCCTGCCTCAGCCACTCAAGTAGCTGGGACGACAGGCACCCGCCACCATGCCCTGCTAATTTTTGTATTTTTAGTAGAGACAGGGTTTCATCATGTTGGCCAGGCTGGTCTCGAACTCCTGACCTCAAGTGATGCACCCGCCTCGGCCTTCCAAAGTGCTGGGATTACAGGCATGAGCCACCACACCCAGCCAGAATCCACAGTTGTTAGTTGAGGGGTAAATAGAAAAGCAGAAGGAGAACATATCATGGGAGTTTGAACTATCTACCTCATGAAGTTTATTTGTAACTTCCAGACCTTAAAATATATTCTCATATAATCTCTACTTTACAGGAATGATACTGTGCATGGTCAACTCTATTATTGTGTGGATCTGATAACTCACAGTTTATTATGGGCATTTTGAGTAATACAGTCATTTAGTGAATCATGACTGGGTAATTCAGTTTCCACCATGACCCAAAAGAAGATCAGAATACTTGGCAGAAAAGAGCATATTTCCTATACTATAGGTATAGGGTTTGCTAAGTCACATGGCCCAAGCAGAAGAAGTGCCTTTATTTCACTTAAAACTGCTGTTTTAAGGTTTATTCAATAAATAGTTTAAAGTCCCATATCCAAATGTGGCTTATGTTGCCCCCAGAATTTAAGAAGCCTACTAAGTATTATGCCTCTTTTTAACAGTGGGTAATACAAAGTACAGCAAATGTTTTCTTACTTTAGAGAGGAAATCTTAACATTCTCTCCTGTATTTGTCAAGGTCTAGTCAGGAGATTAAAAGCAACACTGTAATTTGAACTGGGAAATTTTAATATAAAGAATTATTGACTAGTAACAAGTGATCAACTACTACTGAGAGACCTCTTAAGAATACAGAACAGCAGATGCAGGGATCTGTCCACCTTTAAGGTAGAGGCAGATCACCTAAAGAAGAAACAAGTTTGCAAGCACGCCCTACCCAAAGCTGAGAATCAGACCTTGATGGAGAAGGTGTAGATGTGGCAGAGAAGTGTGTTGTAATGCCACAAGCCACAGTTGACAAGCAGGAAACTGCTCATCAGATTGCTGGCAAGATTCACTGGGGAACTAATCACTGGGGTGTTGACAAAACTCACGGGAGAGTGAACACCACCACTGGGTATTTCAGCCACATGCAGAAGTGCTGGCACAATTCACTGGAGGGTGGGTGCCACTGGGTGTTCTGCCCACTGCTTCCCACCACATGGAATAAGGATTTAAAAAAGCACATGGGAACCAAGAAAATAAGCCCCTCACTAAATTATCCTTACATTTCCCTCCAGTAGCAATACTTAACAAGGTCCAACTGGCAAAGGAGAAACATTTACAGGATTCAGCTTCAGTATCGCAAGCAGGGCAAAGAAGTACATCACTGGAGCTGACAGGCAATACAAATAAGAATTGGCACAGCTAACTCTAGCTTCTTGGCTCCTATATACAACCTTCTACCCCCATTTGAACTTCCTATGCCTCCACCTATCAAGATAAGCTATCCTTCAAAGAAAAGATGACTTTCTTACCCTTTCTTCCAAATTAGGAGACTCGGTCCCAACAGTTATTCTATCACTAGTTTTATGATTTCTTTCTAAAATTCAGTTACAATCTGACTGAATTCTGTCATCTAAAGGATAAATTTTAAATGTAACCTGAAATAACTTATATATAAAATTGTAATGGGAAAAAGGAAACTGATTGGCATATGCAGATAGAAACCTACATATAATAAATAAAGAGACAACACACAAAGCTATTACAGCCCTCATTTCTATAACTGGTCACAAGGCCTTAGTTGCTATCTATGATTTCCTTTTTCCACTGCCTATTCTATATGTGCCCTCAGACAACACCAGCTGATCAGGATTCTTTATGGGGATGAAACCAAAATCTTTATCACTGAAGTGTCTGAGTTCACAGTCATGTATTATTTGGTTGCTGTAGTTCTCCATTGACCTTTTCTATTAAGAAAACAAGTATTAAAAGACCCCCAGAGAATCCTTTGGATTCCAAACATAGTTCTCCTTGGCCCCCATTGTATAGCATCACCATGATTTCTCCTTAGTAATTGGGATTAATCACACCAGCTAGTAGTGGCAGATTCCTAAACTTTCACAGGATTCGTCTCCCACCCTCTGGCATGCAGAGGTGTTACTAAGGCACAAAGGATGCTTGCTACTTCAGGCTTGCCAGGTCCAATTTGGAAATATCAACCATGTAATGGAGAAGCATGATATTCTTTGGACTATCAAGATAGTTAAGACCCTGCTGCATTATGAGGAAGACCAGAAATGTTGACAGAGACTTGAGGTAAGATAGTGAAGACTTACTGCTGTCCCTGACTCATTAAGATTAAATACATATTATCTATTTTCCTAGTGGGAGTTGAAAACATTGAATAGGTCAATAGGTATATGCAAAGAGGTGGAGATACACAGACTTTCTCCAATAAAGACAAGACATCTGTAACCACAGCTACAATTGCTATCATCCTCTGATTAACTTTATGATAATCCACAGCAGCTTTACAACTTGATAAAATTTGCACCAGCCTAAAGGGTAATTAAATGGAAACATGGTAAGAATCATTATCTTTCCAGTATTTGATGGCATCAGTTCTCTTATGGATACAGTATTGTTGTTATTCTTTCTGGGGAAGGGAAGGATTGGAGTACAGTTTCAGGGGCTTTCATTTGACCTTTCCTACTATAATAATCCTCACTGCATAGATCAGAAAACCTATGTAGGAATACTGCCAGTTACTAAGTATATAGATATCCCTCTTTATGTACTGGGATTGGACAAATGAACATAATGAGTCTATGGTTTGCAATGCACTCATTACTGGATAAATTTGGGTCAGGAAGCAAATACCTAGTCATCAAGGACTCCCACTTTGATCAGTGGGCTCCAGTGGTGCTTTGAATCTCTGGACCAGAGTCATTAGAGAGCCAGTATCTAAGAACCTTTGGAAGGTCTGGGTGTTTGCTTCTCCCCAGGCTACTGTCCCCTGATAAATGGCCCAGGTCCCACTATAGATGGCTTAGAGAAATATTCATGGTAGCCATTTGTAAGCATGCAGAGGGGGGTCATTCCTTAAAGGCAGCCGGCCACTTCTTCCATCAAGAGGCTCTAGGTCTGTGAAATGGCTCAAGTCTGAGAACTCTATGAAACACACACACACACACACACACACTCTCTCTCTCTCTCTCTCTCTCTCTAAAATATTCCCCATTACAGCACCTTGAGTAAAATTTTTTCTGTCCTCCAGAGTTGAAATTTCTCTGCTCATATACATCGTACAGAACCATAGTAGGCTGCCGTAGTAGGTTGAATGGTGGCCTCATTTTAGATATGTCCATGTCCCAATACCTGGCACCTGTGAACGTAACCTTACATTGGACAAAGGGTATTTGCAGTTATAAAGAAATTGAGGGTCTTAAGTCATGCTGTATTATTAGCCAGTGGCCCTAAGTCCAATGCCAAGTGTTCTTATGAGAGACAGAAGACACAGACACGTGACAAGAAGGCGGCAATGTGACCACAGAAGCAGATATTAGAGTGATATGGTCAAGGAAGCCAATAAATGCTAGAAGCCACCAGAAGCTGAAAGAGACAAAGAAGGATTTTCCCATAAAGATTGCAGACAAAGTGCAGCTCTGCTGACACCTTGATTTCAGACTTCTTGCCTCCAATACTGTAAGACAATACATTTCTGGGATTTTTTTTTTTTTTTTTTTTTGAGACAGTCTTGCTCTTTCACTCAGGCTAGAGTGCAGTGGTGCCATCTCAGCTCACTGCAACCTCTGCCTCCCGAGTTCAAGCAATTCTCATGCCTCAGTCTCCCAAGTAGCTGGGGTGACAGGCACCTGCCACCACACCCGGCCAATTTTTGTATTTTTAGTAGAGATGGGTTTTCACCCTGTTGGCCAGGCTGGTCTTGAACTCCTGACCTCAGGTGGCACACCTGCCTCGGGCTCCCAGAGTATTGGGATTACAGGCATAAGCCACTGTGCCCGGCCACATTTCTGTTGTTTTAAGACACCCAGTTCGTGGCAATTTTATGACAGTCCTACTAAGCTACTACAACTGCCCATTTCATTCCTGTGGATATGATGATCAATTAATAGCTGCTATAAATCCCTGCAGGGTCAAACCACTCTATCCATAGTGACTTGTTTCTTTTAAAATGTTATTGTGGTAAGAGCATTTAGATTGAGATCTACCCTTTTAACATATTTTTAAGTGTAAAATACAACATTGTTATCCATAGGCACAAGATTGCACAGTAGAGCTCTAGAATGTATTCATCATGCATAACTGAAATATTACATCCATTGATAATAGCAACTCCTATTTCGCCCTACCCTGCTCCCAGCCCTGGACAATCACAATTTCATTCTTTGCTCCCATTAGTTTAACTATTTTAGATACTTTATATGAACGGAATCACACAGTATTTGTTCTTTCTGACAGGCTGATATCACTTCGTATAACATCTTTCAGGTTCATGTATATTGTCAAATATTACAGGATTTCCTTTTTGCTTAAGGCTGAATAATATTCCACTGCAAGTACTCCATTGCATGTATATTGCATATATCATTTGTTTTATCCATCCACTGGTGAACATTCAGGTTTTTTTTCCCACATTTTGGCAATTGTGAATAGTGCTGCAATAAGCATGGCAGTGCTGGTACCTCTTTGTGATCTTTATTTCAATTCTTTTGGATAAATACGCAGAAATAGAATTGCTGGATCATATGGTAATTCTACTTGTAATTTTTGAGGAACCTCCATACAATTTTTTTTTTCCTTTTTTTGAGATGGAGTCTCTTTCTGTCACCAGGCTGGAGTGCAGCAGTGTGATCTCAGCTCACTGCAACCTCCACCTCCCCGAGTCAAGCAATCCTCCTGCCTCAGCCTCCTGAGTTGCTGGGACTACAGATGTGTGCCAGCACACCCAGGATTTTTTTTTTTTTTTTTTTTTTTTTTAGTAGAGATGGGGTTTTATCATGTTGGCCAGGATGGTCTCGATCTCTTGACCTGGTGATCCGCCTGCCTTGGCCTCCCAAAGTGCTGGGATCACAGGCATGAGCCACCACACCTGGCCATACAACTGTTTTCTACAGTAGCTGCACCATTTTGCATTTTCACCAACAGTGTTCAAGTGTTCCAATTTCTCCACAATCCCACCATCATTTGTTGTGATTTGTTATTTTGTCCCTAGGGCTTCTAGGGATTTTTCCCTCCTATGGGGTGTAGGTATTTATAGCAGGTGTCTGAGAAGGTGGCATATAATAAGTAGATCTATTCCAACAACCCATCGTCCTGAGTAATGTTTTCCAGGGAAGTGCTGGCATTTCAAACTGATTGGTATAGGCCACTTTTGAGTCCAGGCATCAGTTAACACATCTAGCAATTCTCAACACTTTAAAGCAACACATTAAATCCTGAATTCTAGGCAGAAACACAAATTTGGGTTGATATAATCTTTATCCTTTTAGATCACCTAATACCCTTACACTATGCTCTTACGCATGCTCCCCTGGCTCTTTATAAAATAATGCGAGATCCTGCAGGTCTTCCAGTGTTCAAGCTAACTCATACCAGAACACACTTTTTTCTTCCTCACTAGTATCCTTACCTTAGCAAAAGATCTAATAAGAGTTGACATTTAATTGACAGTACAGCTCTGCAAAGTTTAATTAGGTTCCAGACTTAATCCTCACTCACATGTGCCCTTTAAACATATTTTTAAGTGTAAAATACAGCATTGTTAACTATAGGCACAATATTGTACAGCATATACAGGAGATAAGTAATTTTGTCATAAAGACTTTCTGAATATCTATCTGGGCCTTGAGTTGGACATTCGAGACTTTCAATTTATCCCTTTCTCTATGGACCCTCTCTAGTGTAAAATACAACCATCCTATCCCACAGTTTTTGTCATCAAAGGGATAAATTGCCTCAGCCACTGGATCTCCATATGCTTTACCCCCCATCTGCACCCCATTCTATTCTATGCCACCATTGGTGATAATGTGAGTAATCATGATGCTACCACTTGCTGCAGATTGACATTATTCCATTCACCTGCCAAGGTTATCCATATGCTGTTCAAATGTGGGAGTAACCCAACCCTAGGATTCCTTTTTTTTTTCTTTTTTTCTTTAGACGGAGTCTCGCTCTGTTGCCCAGGCTGGCGAGCAGTGGCGTGATCTCGGCTCACTGCAAGCTCAGCCTCACGGTTCACGCCATTCTCCTGCCTCAGCCTCCCGAGCAGCTGGGACTACAGGCGCCCGCCACCAAGCCCGGCTAATTTTTTGTATTTTTAGTAGAGACGGGGTTTCACCATGTTAGCCAGGATGGTCTGGATCTCCTGACCTCGTGATCCGCTCGTCTCGGCCTCCCAAAGTGCTGGGATTACAGGCGTGAGCCACCGCACCCAGCTAGGATTCCATTTTAAGCTCAGTTTCCTGAGATCATTTCTGGTACCAATTACTGCTTGGGTCAAGGTCCAGCAGAAATCTGTTGGCTCACTCGAACAGTTTAATTTAAGAAGTATTTAATTAAATAATTTTTTACAATGGAGAGGACCCTAACAAAATCAATCGAAAAATAAAGCATCTTAACCTAGCTACACAAAAGGAAGACATTTTCATGCTTAAGCTAAAAGAGGAAAAGGAAAGATGACTTTCAAAATTCAGAAAGAGTCATAGTGCAAGAGGGATTACCACCCAATCAGAGCTGTGATTTGATGTAGAGAATTGCAGCCACTGACAACAGACCAAAAAAGCACATAGGAGAAACCAAGGGAATACATTCCCTCACCTCTTTCTTTCAGACTTCAAATTTCCTGTCCTCCTCTCCATTTTTCTCCATAAGTCTTCCATTCCAGTTGTTTCACCCCTGGGTCAACAGGGGAATTCTAAAGTCCTTTATTTCCTCCTCTCTGGCTATTTTCTTCTCACTGCCTGCCTCCCCAACCCTCCCTGCTACCTCCCCAACCCTTTCTTCTCTGGGCTATGGGATTCTCCTAAAGTGTCTTACAAAACATCTAACCATTTACATTCCAGTGTAAACCTGCATTTGTCTGTATTAAATTGCTGCCAGTTTATCAGTAATCAGAATGGTCCCCAATCTAGTCCCATCTGTAATTTATTGTTTAGAGAGTTCCCTGAATTGTCTATGAGACCTTGAAAATGACTACATTATGGCAATTTCCTCCTTGATATACTTTCTTAACAACTGCCATGTGCTGTGAAAAATTTTAGATATCCTACAAAATGTGTGGCTGAAGTGTTGTCAAATATTTACATAGAACAAATATTTAACTTCTTGATCATTAAACTTGAGAGAAAAGTCTCATTAATTGCTGACTGGAATTAGAAAAATCATATGTCTTATGTTTATATAACTATGTTGTGTGTGATAGTGAGTAAAATATTGCTATTTGATTATAGATTTTCACTTTTAATTCTTTCTCCATTTGGATACTTTCTATGTAGCCCTTCAGATCTACTCTTCCCCTTACATACTCTGCTCTTTGCCTTGAAGCCCTAAAAATTATAAACTGACTCCTACCCCTTCTGCTTTCCTTTTGGGTTTGGCCAGTGGGAAACCCAAGCAGGAGACTGGAGGAAGGAAGAAGTATGAAATTGTATATTTCTCTAGTTCATGAGATTCCCTTATGCCTGGCTGTTCCCTTCACAGCTGGTCATGTTATCATGATCAAGATAACTTGATCCTCTCAGTTATCTTCTTCTTCTTTTTTTTTTTTTTATTATACTTTAAGTTCTAGGGTACATGTGCATAACGTGCAGGTTTGTTACATATGTATACTTGTGCCATGTTGGTGTGCTGCACCCATCAACTCATCACCACCTATCAACTCGTCATTTACATCAGGTATAACTCCCAATGCAATCCCTCCCCCCTCCCCCCTCCCCATGATAGGCCCCGGTGTGTGATGTTCCCCTTCCCGAGTCCAAGTGATCTCATTGTTCAGTTCCCACCTATGAGTGAGAACATGCGATGTTTGGTTTTCTGTTCTTGTGATAGTTTGCTGGGAATGCTGGTTTCCAGCTGCATCCATGTCCCTACAAAGGATGCAAACTCATCCTTTTTTATGGCTGCATAGTATTCCATGGTGTATATGTGCCACATTTTCTTAATCCAGTCTGTCACAGATGGACAGTTATCTTCTTTACACTCTTCCTGGGTTCTCAGACTTTCTCCCCAAGTTCATTTGAGACTAGAGGGAGAGATTGTCTGATACTGGCTCTGTGTTCTTTTACTATTCTTTTAGTTTCCCTATCCACTACCCACACCTTACAATAAGGCCCTTTGTAAATAAACTCTCCTTGGCTTAAGCTATTTCGAGTGTGCCATCCAGTTCCTGTTAAGACTGACTGGCAAACCATTGCTCATCACCGCAGGTCCCTAATGTATATGTGGTCAAGGTCACTTCTTTGGTTTATTGGAGAAGGAGGTTGTTATGGTTTATTTAACCAAGTTTATTCTTCTTACAGTTTCACCATGGTCCACAGGGAGTTTTTCTTGCATATGCTAATAGCTCCATTGTTTACCCAGAATTAAGGCTTTTTATTTATTTATAGTTTCAATTGTTTTATTGGGATTATGAGAAGGATGGAAGGTGAAAGCAGACAATAAACTGCAAAGATTCAAATGACTATACTAAAATATAATTTTTTTTATCCTACTTATAGAAATTTTCAAGAAACAGCATTTTATAATGTTTCCTCCCCTCCACATACTGATTAGCTTCCTACAACTACATTTTAATAAATAACTTGAAAGTTGTCTAGTTTGTATTTGGTTGTTAGGTTTTAACTCTAATATACTTGAAATTTTTTAAAAAATTTAATGTGAAAACACATTTTAAAATGTTTTCTTTACTCCAAAATATTAATTTCAGTAACAAAATTGCATTTCAATTTAGCACTAACTTCCTAACAATATACTTATATAGAAATGTTTTCTCTTTATATAACTCAAAATACTTATGAAAAACACAAAACAAAATCAATAAACAGATTAAATTCCATTTCCATACTCTGTGACCTCTGTATTACCCGATAAGCAGTGAACAAAATGCCGATCATCAAACAAATACTCCTGGATCACCTAAGAAAGAGGTCTCTGGGATTCTATAATCTTAGGTGTTGTGTCTGAGTGATGTTTCCATCTGATCTCATCAATTTCACCATCATCAAGTATAAATGAAGCCAGCACTGGAATCTGAGAAAAATAGTTCTTAGCCAGGATATGTTTGTGTTTGATCTTGTGAATAAATGAGCGTTCATATCCCTGCAAAGAAAAAAATCAAATCCTAGTAAATATCACAGATATATTTTGCCAGATAAAAATACTGTCATGCCTCGGTGCCTTTGCTTGTCAATTCTTTCATCCCAGATTACATTTATTTTTCTCACATTGTCTATCATCATTCACGACTCAGTTCCTATGATACTTTAACCTGGAAGTTTTCCCCAACTCTCCCTCTGACTTCTCTAAGTTTAAACCGCTGCTAGTTACCAACTCAGTATTCATTCTCCCTTCCATTTGAGCTGGAGGCCTGATTTTGTACAGGGTGTGATATGTCTAGCTTTCTTACTCTTTATTCTAACTGGGGGTGTCTAGTTAAAATATATATATAATTATATTATTAATGTGATAGATATTGAGGTCAGAAAAAACAAAAATAAAAAAAAAAACAAAACAAGGAAAGTCTGAGAAACTGTCACCACCAAGAAGCATCTAAGGAGACATGACGACTAAATGTCTCCTTAGATGCTAGGAGGCACAAGATTATTTAATTATACATAATATATATAATCTTATATAATTATTTATATATATAATTGAATAAAGACTTTTAACGGGACTTTTAAGAGTGGGAAGACTCGCCTATTAAGCACATCTAGCCTTTTGCCATTACTGAGAGGTACATGTAATGAAGTAGATGAACTAGCTCTCCTATCACTAAGAGTCCATCAAGCATGAGAGAGAAAGCTGAAGATTAAATATGGCTGAGGAAAAAGTGAGATGGCCTGAATTTCTGAGAACAAGGTGATCCACCATAATAGCCCCAAACTGCCAACATTTGAACTTTCTTGTTACATAAGAAAAGTGACCTAACATTTGATTAAATCATTATAAATTGATTTTTCTGTTCTTGTAGCTGAACCCAAATGCAGCTGAGACAACAAAAAGTTACATTCATTAAATTTTCTTGTTTCTCTGTAATTACTTAGTACAGTATTTAGCACATTCAAAAGTAAATTCTGGTTAAATTAATAAATATAATCTATTACCTATTAATCTTAATTGGCCCTCTTTTCAGTCAAATCACAAATACTACCTACACTTCTTCCTAAAATTTATTTTCTGAGAATAAGACATTCCCTTCATAAAAAAGGTCAAATCAAAGATAAAAGAAAGTCCTGGTGAAAGGACCAAAGGAGAAGAAAGCATTATATAAGGGTATCCTGGGCTTATTAAAATTTCTTCTTAAGAGAAAAATTTACTAGGTCAAAATATTCATCTTTTGAGCTAATCTAACTCTGTTTCCACCACTTCATAGCCCATATTTCATTCAAGAAAAACACACTTTTTTATGCTATATTAACTTACACATGTACAGAACTTTATAGGTTTTCAAAGTGCCTTTACAGAACTATAAATTAGTAAAGATGAGATAAATTATGATATATGTGTTCAAGGCACTAATAAGTAACTCTTAAATAATTGAATATATTTCCATATTATATTATTTATATTGTTAAGTAAAGCAAAGAAACTAAGTCTCAGAGTCATTTAATATGAAATTCATGCTACAGTAAAGTGTATATACTTACATACACATAGAAAACTTCCAGAAGGATTTCAATAGATTATTATATACATAAGAAATAGTAGTTATCATTGCAACATGGAGATAGGGATGGGTGGACATCAAGAGACCTTTTTTCCCATTGAAATAAGGTCCATTCTCTTGAAATAGCCATGTGATGGTTTTAAACTATGTCCACAAATTCTTTGGGTGCACAAATAGTTCTAAGAATATTACGGAAAGGTCCCATATACCCCACACCCACATTTTCCTGAATGTTTCTCAATCTGGGTTTGTCCTATGTTTTCTTCATTATTAGACTGAAGGGATGGGTTTGGGGAGGAAGACCACGGGGGTGAAGTGCCCTTCTCCTCACATCATATCAACGGTACATACCGTCAACATGACACCACTACTGCTGTTAATCTTGATTACCTGGCTGAGGTAGTGCTTGTCAGGTTTCTCTACTGTGAAGTTCCTCCCCTTCCATCCATAATATACTCTTTGGAAAGGAGTTATGCACAGCCCATACTTAAAGGGTGGAGAGTTATTCTCCAACTCCTTAAGAGTGGAGAGTATATACATAAATTATTTGGAATTCTACATGGGAGATTTATTTATTTGCCTTCCTTTATTCATTCAATCATTTTTAAAATTTTTAAATTGATAATAGTTGTACATATTTATGGGGTACATCGTGACGGGATGATACATATATCATGATCAGAGTAATTAGCATATTCATCTCAAACATTTATTATTTCTTTGTGCTGGGAACTTTTGATATGCTTCTTCTAGCTATTTGGAACTATATATTGTCATTAACTATAGACAACCTGCAGTGCCACAGAACAGTACTAGGACTCACTCCTCCTATCTAGCTATAATTTGTGTTATCCTTAACAAATCTCTTCCTATTCCCTCAACCTCTGAGACTTTTACTTTCTACATTACATTTTTTACTATGTTCAGATTCTAAGCCAATAATATATTGCTTTTATGAAAATTAAAAATACATCAAAAAATTTTAAAGTGCTTTCATAGTTACTATGTAAGTTTATTCACGCCAAAAAAAAACTATGTGGAAAGCTTTAAATAATGGTCTACTCAAAGCTTCCCTATGATGAGATACCATTATCTCTTTTTTATAGACAAGAAACTGGGTCATTGAGACATTCACAAATTTGTCCAATTTCTCCCAACTCATGAATGGTAAAGCTAGAATTCAGAGCCAGGGCTGCTTTTATCCTCTTTACTGATTCCACTTATTTAGCTAATCTTTCTAAAAATTTATGAAGCAAAGAGGGCAGGTTTTAATGTAAAGTTGTCAGTGACAGAGATTTGAGTAACTGGGTCAGGATTACTGATTTTAAGTCCATGATTGTTCCTACTTTGGCCAATGTGCACACAAGGAGAGATCAACCTGCTCCACTTAAAGTTCACATTAACGAAAAGTGTTTTTCCACGTTTCCTATACCTGTTTCATATTAACTTTAAAGCATTTTTTTAACTTCTTAAGAAAGCAAATATCTCTGAACATTAAGAAAATTCTGAAAATGTTCCATCTTTCTGCAAGACACAAACTACTGTTTAACTGGGCTGAAAGTTAATAGTTACAAGACTGTATCAGCCCAAAACCATAAAAAAGGCGAATGTTCTTCCAGTTTGTCTGGTTGCAAATCTTGGTGCCCTTTATAGAAATTTGATAAGACTGGCATTCTGAAATTAGAAATGCATGTGAATAGAACATTTAATTTGATACTGCAGTAATTTGATTAAATGCACAAAGGGAGTTGTGTGGATTAATTGAAGAAGCACTGGAATATCAGCTTTGGGAATGAACCTCAATCTCATCATGGGTCCTAGATGAAATGATATTGCTAGTATTTACTATGCTTCCTGTGGTTAAATATTTATGAGGCAGCTTAGTTTACTAAATATAACATTTAACACAGCTTCAACTTATTGCTACCTTTTCTTTCAATCCCTAGAGTGAAATTTTCCTTAGCCTTGCTTCCTAAAACTAAAAAATTATTTAAAAACTAAAACCTTACCTAGTTTCTTATCTTTATATTCATCACCCCTTGTTCCATGAAAAAACCAAACAGGGAATCACACTATTTTAAATGACTATTGTATTTTGTAATTTCTTTACTTTACTTAGCTGATATTTTGCATAGAATTAAAGAATGCAGAGAATCAGTATTAATTATTGGGATCCTGAACTTAGCGTAACTGGAACTCTCTAGGAACTCTTCAGGAGCCCCTCAATTTACCCATCAAAATGTTTTACAGATTGCATCATGTAAGTTACTAAAATTACAGTAAATGGCATTTAATGTTTACAGTGCTTGCTCCACTCCCGGCAAGTTGGAAGCAAATGAAAAATGGAGCATCAGAACTACACTCCATCAGTATGATTGCCATTTAGAGCACAAAATTATGAAAAAAATTTGAGACTTGGGTGTTTTTAAGCAGACTCATGATAATTAATCAAAGGAGGACAGATTCTGGGTTCCATAATACCTATCTGGTGGTAATGCACATTTATTCATTCAACAAATACTTAGAAACTCCACTCTGCAACAGTCAGTATTGTAGGTATCAGAGAAATAGATGTAAATAAGCTGAACAAAATCGCTGCCTTCATGGAATTTACTGTGGAATATGCTTAAACTTGCTATTAGGAGAGACTGGTATGATGTTTAGGACTTGTAATATGTTCAAATCTCTTATATATACCTTTTATTTAATCTGTGCCATATATGCCATTCATGTATTTTTTTGCTGTTAATCCATAAGTTCTGTTTCTTAATCTGATGGCAGTATTTAAGCATGGAATATATTAGAAGGCAGTCCAGTTAGCTCTAATAATTCCAATGATTAAATCAACTTCACAAATAAAATTCACCTTTCTTACCTCTTCAATACTTGTGAGGTTGAGATGAGCAGCCGCTTCATCTTTGGTAAGAAGAATACAGTTCCAGGGGGACCACTCCAGGGATTTATTCCATCTGACCATGACCAGATCACTGAGATCATCCCAGGCACTGAGCACAGACTGGGATGCCCAGATGTTCTCTGTCAGGTACTGAATGTCTTGTAGCTGCACGTCAAAGCAAGTTTTAAAAACAATGTAGTTTAAATTCGTTTAAGATTATTATATTACTTGAGCAAATAATTAAGTTATAGAGTATTTTTAAGTGAAATATTATTCACTAGGTTTCAATGACACATAGCCCCTTATTTTTCACTAAATTTCTGTTCATTTTGCCTAAACTACATTATCAGTCTCACAGTTGCGTCCCCATCTCTAAGCCAGAGTAAGCAGTATAAATTTATTTCAGTATGCTAATTTTATCTTAATATAATCTTAATAATACTGTAATGTTACCATAAT
Source organism: Piliocolobus tephrosceles (assembly GCF_002776525.5). Classification (NCBI taxonomy): domain Eukaryota; kingdom Metazoa; phylum Chordata; class Mammalia; order Primates; family Cercopithecidae; genus Piliocolobus; species Piliocolobus tephrosceles. The sequence goes on from NC_045441.1 coordinate 112,711,074, forward strand.
AAACATATGGTATTGAATGATTTTTAAAAATTCATTAGTAAGTACCATCTTAATTTCAGGACCATTGTCGGGACCTTTTAAAACCTTTTACTGCCATTTTACAAATGAGGAAGCTGAGTTTTTTTTATATGGAACACTTCACAAGTTTGCATGTCATCCTTGTCCAAGGGCCATGCTAATCTTCTCTGTATGGTTCCAGTTTCAATATATGGGCTGCTGAAGCGAACACAGGAAGTTGAGATTTAATAAAGAAAAGTAATTCACTTAGTATTAATTAAAAGACTTGGTTATTTCAATAAAAAAGAGGGGTAATGAAATAGTTGTTTAAAATTTTTTTAAAAATGTAAACTTTATTAGCTAAAACTCTTGGAATGACTTTTTATCATGGGGTCTGCATTATAAATTAAGAATTGCCAGAGAGGGACAAACTCAACAAAGTATAAGCATGTAAAAAGAACATTTTTTTTAAAAGCTTCTGTGAAAAAGTGTGAGAGCAAAAATATTTTCTGTAAAATGAGTAGACAAAACCTAACAATTTGCCAAAGTAAAAAACAAAAAGAACCTGTCATCATCAGCTATGACAGTATTTCATAAATTGATAATTCAATATATTAAGCTCAACTAATGCATTCTAGCTTTTACTTAATGCTAAAAAAGACAATACTCTGTACACAGCTGCTATGAAAAATAAATTTATAGACTTTTAAAATTCAATGTTTTATATATTTTACTTACATTCAAAATGCATCTTGTTTACATTTTTGTTTTTAATTTACTTGCTCAACTGTACTAATAATTTTGAAACTGTATCATACAGAATAACATGTTTATTTGCATGTAAATGTCAAATATGCACATGATAAGTGTGGTTGGCAGTCTCTAAGAGCTTTCTACCTTTCAAGTAGTCATTGTACTTGGAATTTTTGCAGTAATAGAGCAATACTATTGCCTATTACGCAGTATTTGTATGCATTACAGATAAACGAGGTGACTAGTACAACACTCAAATCTCTTGTCTAAGCAGAATGTTTACTTTTTGTATATATTAGCTTTCACTTTTTCATTTTACATGACATCATGTTCACATTTACTATATGCTAATCTTTGCTGTTGTTCACAAGATTTACTGTTTATGAGAATGTTCATTCAAATTATGCCTCAAATACTATTACTGAAATAAATATTAATCAAAATTACACCAATTACAAGGGGGGAAGTTACTGGACACTCATATTTGTCTGCTAATCCTAGACATTGGAAAAGTAATATAAGAGACCAAAATCCTACACAGATACAGTATTGAAATTAAATCACATCTAATGGAGATTATCCTTATCTGAAAGGTTACAGTGCTCCCCTAGAATTTTTTCATTCAATATGTGTAATGGTTGATTATTACATCAACGTGACGAGGCCACAGGATACCTAGATATTTGGTCATATGGTATTCTGGTGTTTATGTGAGGGTAGTTTTGGATGAGATTAACATTTAAGTCAATAAACTGAGTAAAGCAGATTGTCTTCCATAATGTGAGTGGGCTTTATCCAATCAGTTGAAGGCCTGAATAGAACAAAAAGTTGACCCTGCCCCCAAGTAAGGAAGACTGTTCTCGCCTAATGGCCATTGAATTGAGACATTGGCTCCTCCTGGTTCTATAGCAGCCTGCTGGTCGTCAGACTTGAACTGGGCCATCAGCTGTTTAGGTTTTAGATTTACCAGCCTCCATAATTATGTGAGCAAATTCCTTGTGACAAACCTCCTTATATGTATATATATAGCATATATGTATAAAATTTCCTATTGGTTCTGTTTCTCAGGAGAAATCTGACTAATACAACACGGAATATTGAGGCAGCACTTGTTGGTGACTTATATTAAAGCCCTAGTACATATAAGATTCTTACAAGGAAATAGACATCTGTCATGTCAACAATTCCTGAATAAAAGTAGCAAATAAGAATTTAAGCTGATATAAACATTAAATTTATTAATAAAATATTCATTCTATTGGACAAAATATGTAATAATTTTAATTTGTGTTTTTCAAACTGTGGGTTGCTACCTCTGGGGTGATACTAAAGTTTTCCAAATGGAAATTAGAATAAGTAGACTGAGATTGAATAGAAAACATCAGAGTGCATCTATAGGGGTAAAGATAAACATTATTTTGGAAACTCTTATTTCTGAGGCAGAATAGCATGTGTTTACATGTATGGACTCTGGGACTCAAACTGCCGAGTTTTCAATCCTGGTGCTGGTACTTAGTAACGTAAACTTGGACAAGTTTGTTAACCGCTCAGTGCTTCACTTTCCTCATCTGCAGAATAGAAATAAGGCCTATTTTGATGGGACTTTTGTGCTGATTAACTCAATAAAGTATGTGAAGCCATATAGGTACTGAGTATTGAGAATTATCATGCATGCCTATATCAGATTGTCATAAAAATACATTTTTACTGTAGATTGAGATTTAAGAGTTTGAAAGCTACTGATTTAGAAGAATTTTTTAACAAAGCACATCACATTTGGTACCTGTTTTTTAATCTCTATAAAGTTTTCTATTCATAGTAGTGCCTATTTTCCTATTTGGTATTAAACACAGTTTAGTTCATTTTAATTAATAACTTTAATTTACAGAAAATTTGCCCTTATTTGATAGTCTGTGAACACAAATATCATTAATGAGGTGAATAGTGAGCTATAACATACTTTCATTAATAAGTGGCTCATGTTGGGTAGTCATATCAACAACAAGTTAAGTCCTCTTTTCTCACTCCCTTACATAAGTCCAAACAGTGTCAGGAATTTGTTTTTATTTTGTAGAGACACAGACTATCCTCTGGCCTAAACAACCCAATAGAAGTCATGGAATAACCAAAGAGACCAAAGTAGTGGTTAAGTTAGGAATTCAGGTCAGAGTTCTTGATCTCACAGGCTCCACCCTCTCACAGAGCTAGAAGTTCTTATGAGAAGCAGATTGCTGATAGGGTCAATGATCCAATGCAATGATTCATCCAAAAGAACTCTGGCCAGAAACTTTCCAGTTGTGTGGTATTATACCAACACTTTACATAGACAAGTATCAAAGTCTTTCCCCATGTTTTTTTTTTTTTTTACTTTCTATAAGCCTTAGCTTTCACTTTTGGTGTTATTTACCATTATGGTCACATTCGGTTTACACTAATTAGTACTGTTATTCATAAACACTAGTATGTGTATATGTAACATTAGTTTCTTTAAAAGTCATTAATTCATTCAACAAATATTGAGAGCCTTAAATAAAAACTTGGTACTGTATTAGGTTATAGAGGTATAATGGTGAGCAGGAGGAATAAAAAGCATACTCCTGCCCTTACAGAGCTTACAGTCTAGTGGAATAGAGAGTCATTAAACAATCACACACAAACACACACAAACATGCATACGATTGCAAGACAGCCTCCTTAACAGGCTTAGCTATAACTGGCACCCCTTATTGACCATACCTGCATCAAGAAAGCAATTTTAGAATCATCTTCATAATCAGCTTCTGTAAAGTAGAGCTGTTGAAGTAAACATTTGTACTTCAAAAATGATTCTCGTTTTTGAGCCTCATTCTCAAGGCTAATGCAGTTACGACACCGGTATATGTGGCGTGAGGTGGATGATATAGAAAACTCTGTAGAAGGCAAATAAAGCTGGCAACTGTGGCAAAAGTAAATCTTTTTATAAAATTTCAATGGGTCTTGAGGGACCTAAATAGTAAAAAATAAATAAATAAATAAGCCAGGCCTGGCCAAATATGATCCCAACCAATAGAAGCATCAAGGGCTAACTTATCTTAGAATGAGATTAAAAAAAAACAGTTAGCTAATTTCCAAAATTATATTTTCCCTTAACTTCTTATTCTATAGAAAATCTAAATTTCAAGCAGTATTTATTCATCCTGCCAAAATACTGAAATCTGTTATTCATCAATTCTTAGACATTTGTTGTAAAATCACTTAGAAAATTAATTGACTGAATGAAAAAATAGTACGAAGAGGCTTTTTATTAAGAAAAGTTTAGATTTTTTTCAGTTCTACATCAGTTATTCCTATAGGCAATAGCTAGATTCACATATAAGTAAAAACCCGCTAAACCAATTGTTCTTCTTGTTTAATTTATCTTCAGAGGGGCGGAGCAAGATGGCCGAATAGGAACAGCTTCAGTCTCCATCTCCCAGCGCGAGCGACACAGAAGACCGGCGATTTCTGCATTTTCAACTGAGGTACTGGGGTCATCTCACTCGGGAGTGCCGGACAATCGGTGCTGGTCAGCTGCTGCAGCCCGACCAGCGAGAGCTGAAGCAGGGCGAGGCATCGCCTCACCTGGGAAGCCAAGGGGGAAGGGAGTCCCTTTTCCTAGCCAGGGGAACTGAGACACACAACACCTGGAAAATCGGGTAACTCCCACCCCAATACTGCGCTGTAACACCGGCACACTGGAGATTGTATCCCACACCTGGCCGGGAGGGTCCCACGCCCACGGAGCCTCTCTCCTTGCTAACACAGCAGTCTGCGGCAATCTAACCGCAAGGCAGCAGCGAGGCTGGGGGAGGGGCGCCCGCCATCGCTGAGGCTTAAGTAGGTAACTAAAGCCGCTGGGAAGCTGGAACTGGGTGGAGCTCACAGCAGCTCAAGGAAACCTGCCTGTCTCTGTAGACTGCGCCTCTGGGGACAGGGCTCAGCTAAAGGAGTAGAAGCCTGTGAAACGCGAACAACTCTGTCTGACAGCTTTGAAGAGAGCAGTGGATCTCCCAACACGGAGGTTGAGATCTGAGAAGGGGCAGTCTGCCTGCTCAAGTGGGTCACTGACCCCTGAGTAGCCTAACTGGGAGACATCCCCCACTAGGGGCAG
>NC_045441.1:112740952-112758830 GCF_002776525.5 Piliocolobus tephrosceles
ACATTCATACAGCCAACAGACACATGAAAAAATGCTCATCATCACTCGCCATCAGAGAAATGCAAATCAAAACCACAATGAGATACCATCTCACACCAGTTAGAATGGCAATCATTAAAAAATCAGGAAACAACAGGTGTTGGAGAGGATGTGGAGAAATAGGAACACTTTTACACTGTTGGTGGGATTGTAAACTAGTTCAACCATTATGGAAAACAGTATGGCAATTCCTCAAGGATCTAGAAGTAGATGTACCATATGACCCAGCCATCCCACTACTGGGTATATACCCAAAGGATTATAAATTATTCTACTACAAAGACACATGCACACGTATGTTTATTGTGGCACTATTCACAATAGCAAAGACTTGGAATCAACCCAAATGTCCATCTGTGACAGACTGGATTAAGAAAATGTGGCACATATACACCATGGAATACTATGCAGCCATAAAAAAGGATGAGTTTGCATCCTTTGTAGGGACATGGATGCAGCTGGAAACCATCATTCTTAGCAAACTATCACAAGAACAGAAAACCAAACACCGCATGTTCTCGCTTATAGGTGGGAAGTGAACAATGAGATCACTTGGACTCGGGAAGGGGAACATCACACACTGGGGCCTATCATGGGGAGGGGGAAAGGGGGAGGGATTGCATTGGGGAGTTATACATGATATAAATGAATTGATGGGTGCTGACGAGTTGATGGGTGCAGCACACCAACATGGCACAAGTATACATAAGTAACAAACCTGCACGTTATGCACATGTACCCTAGAACTTAAAGTATAATAATTAAAAAAATATAATAAAAAAAGGAAAAAAAACCGAAAAACTTCAGAATAATAAGTTACTTCATTCAAGTTTTATGAAATCTACACTGACTCCTCCTGAATATTAGAGATAATACTAGGCTTGGAGTGGGGGAGATTGACAAGCATAGAGAAAAACAGACATTTTATAAGTATTCACATCAGAAGAATAAAATTTATCTTGTCTTCTTAGTATAGCATCATATACAAAAAGGTGATTTAAATGATTCTGAATGAGAGTAGCAGTGAGTTTTTAATTTACTATAGCAGGGTAAAAGCAGGCCAGAAGTCACTGTTAGTCAATATTTTTAAACACTGGACTAATTAGGCTATGTGAACTGACTGGGAGTTGTCATCAAGTATAACTGATCCATATTGTGGTGTGTTCTTCCTGTCCTAATACAAGTCTTTAGTCAAAACTGAAAGAAAATCCCATTGTATCTACTAAAATGTCAGTTTCCTTCAAATTTAGCCTGGAGATTGATGAGATTAACTGGTTTATCAGCTGGGGCAACTGTGGGTTTAGAACTCCAATTCTAAACCATGTCACCTACAAAATGCCTTTGCCTTGATTTCTACAAATTCTTGTGGCTAACTTCATCCTTCCCTCAATTCTCTGCCTTTCACCTTTGTGTGTTAGCCTGTATCCATCTGGACACGGAGCCCAGCTTATTTATCTTGTTTGCTCTCCCTTTCCAAAAATAAAATGATGTTGCATTTAGTATTTCCTTTATTTAGTCATATAACTAAAGAAGTCACAAAAAGTCACACTGTACACCCACTGCCTTCCAACTGCCTCCTCACTTTACCTTATCTATTTCCCTCTAGGACAACTCTTGAAAACCTCCATTTTCCTGGAATAGAACAATTCTTCCTGGACTCAGGATCCTTCAGGGTCTCAAATTCCACCCCAATAGCTTATCAAAGTATTTACAAGAAAACAAAAACAAAAAATAGATCTTCCTTCCTCCTAGGAATTCTGGTAAACAGAATTTTTAAATTTCTCCATTTCACTTTATTTTCTTCTTTTTGGTGAGGTTTACATGAAAACCTTCTTAGAGTGCCACACCTCACGAGAAAAGGTAATGGTCATCAACCGACTCTGGAATCACTTTCCTATGTTGGGTCTTGATCCATTTATGGATACTCCATAATTTCAAAAAGCTTAGTTAAATGTTTACAGACAACGCTAGACATGGGGCCTGGGGTAGGGAATGTTCTGGGCATAAAGAAGAATAAACATTGGGTAAGTATATACAACAATAGAATTTTAAATAGTTTGCAGGAAATAGAAAACAGTATGATGGCACTAGTGGGAAAATTCTGCAGAAGGCTCAGCATCAAGTAAAGAAAGGTGACACCCATCTTCCTTGTCCACAGACACTCAGAGGCTTCCATCTCCTTTGAACATTCGTGTTGCCCTGGGCCTATACTCTCTTCTCTGGTGAGGTTAACAATTATCCCAGTGATAAAGCAGGATGCAGATAAAGCAACTTGCTAAATAAATAAGTTTATTTTGAAAGATGACTCTGGAGAAGTATGAATATTATAGCTTTCCTAAAATAAATTCATCTTTCCTAGAATTAAGATATTTAAGCATTTTAAATTACAGTATCTACATTACATAATTTCTTGATGATAGTTGGAATACAAAATTATACAACCACTGTTTGTGTCCCTTATTCTTCCTCCCTACCTTCTTCCACAAACATTTATTGACACTGTAGTAAGAACTGTGCTAAGATATGAGGATACAGAGATAAATGACAACTCTTTCCTTTAAAGGTTCAAAATCTAGAAAGGATTCAGGCATGTAGATACAATAAAGACTGCACACTATGTACAAAGAAAGAGATGAGACAGTCTCATGAGAGCATATACTACAGGCTAAAGTAGGTGGACCAGCATTTTCTTTCTGAAAGAAGAGGCATCTGAGCTTGTTTTACAAGGTCAATAGCTAGCTACTAAGGAAGGAAGGAAAGGATATTCCATGTAAAGGCACCCAATGCAAAAGGATCGAGAGTACCTGGTCTTTCTGGGGATATGCAAGTAATTGAGCATGGCTGAAGCAGTATGGGTACAGTATGCAGGGAGAAATGGCGGTGATGCAACAGTGAGATAAGTGAGGTTTGCAAACACAAAAATCCTTGTTCCCTAAGGGCAGTGAGGAAGGACAGGGTCAGAGTTGTGTTTAGTGAGGCCAAGTTGGCAGTGATGTAGATAATGGAGGAGAGAACTGAGAAGTGAAACTGGAGGCAGCAGCTCAATTTGGAAACATAAAGGAATCCAGATGAGAAGAAAATCCAGATTCAATTAAGTCAGGGTCAAGCTCATGCACACAAGATAAGGCACGACCTGTCTCATTACATTCTCCCAGGGGAGATAGGAAGGCCTATTTGATATATGCAGGCTCATCAGGACACCAAGGCAGAGCCTTTTCCCTACAGGCAATGGTAGTGGGTTTGGAAAGGAAGAAGTAAAGAATTAAAGAGGTATTAGGAATCCAACTTACAAGGGATGTGAAGGACCTCTTCAAGGAGAACTACAAACCACTGCTCAGTGAAATAAAAGAGGACACAAACAAATGGAAGAACATGCCATGCTCATGGATAGGAAGAATCAATATTGTGAAAATGGCCATACTACCCAAGGTAATTTACAGATTCAATGCCATCCCCATCAAGTTACCAATAACTTTCTTCACAGAATTGGAAAAAACTACTTTAAAGTTCATATGGAACCAAAAAAGACCCTGCATTACCAAGACAATCCTAAGCAAAGAGAACAAAGCTGGAAGCATCATGCTACCTAACTTCAAACTATACTACAAGGCTACAGTAACCAAAACAGCATGGTACTGGTACCAAAACAGAGATATAGACCAATGGAACAGAACAGAGGCCTCCGAAATAACACCATACATCTAAAACCATCTGATCTTTGACAAACCTGACAAAAACAAGAAATGGGGAAAGGATTCCCTATTTAATAAGGGGTGCTGGGAAAACTGGCTAGCCATATGTAGAAAGCTGAATCTGAATCCCTTCCTTACACACTTTATAGAAAAATTAATTCAAGATGGATTAACGACTTAAATGTTAGACCTAAAACCATAAAAACCCTAAAAGAAAACCTAGGCAATACCATTCAGGACATAGGCATGGGCAAGGACTTCATGACTAAAACACCAAAAGCAATGGCAATAAAAGTCAAAATAGGCAAATGGGATCCAATTAAACTAAAGAGCTTCTGTATAGCAAAAGAAACTACCATCAGAGTAAACAGGCAACCTACAGAATGGAAGAAAATTTTTGCAATGTACCCATTTGACAAAGGGTTAATATCCAGAATCTACAAAGAACTTAAATTTACAAGAAAAAAATCCCATCAAAAAGTGGGTGAAGGATGTGAACAGACACTTCTCAAAAGAAGACATTTATGCAGTCAACAGACACATGAAACAATGCTCATCATCACTGGTGATCAGAGAAATGCGAATCAAAACCACAATGAGATACCATCTCACACCAGTTAAAATGGCGATCATTAAAAAGTCAGGAAACAACAGATGCTGGAGAGGATGTGGAGAAATAGGAATGCTTTTACACTGTTGGTGGAAGTATAAACAAGTTCAACCATCATGGAAGACAGTGTGGCCATTCCTCAAGGATCTAGAACTAGAAATACCATTTGATTTAGTGATCCCATTACTGGGTATATACCCAAAGGATTATAAATCATGCTACTATAAAGACACATGCACACGTATGTTTATTGTGGCACTCTTCACAATAGCAAAAACTTGGAACTAACCCATTATGTCCATCAATGATAGACTGGATTAAGAAAATGTGGCATATATACACCATGGAATACTATGCAGCCATAAAAAAGGATGAGTTCATGTCCTTTGCAGGGATGAAGCTGGAAACCATCATTCTGAGCAAACTATCACAAGGACAGAAAACCAAACACTGCAAGTTCTCACTTACAGGTGGGAACTGAACAATGAGAAAACTTGGACAGAGGGTGGGGAATATCACACACAGGGGCCTGCCATGAGGTGGGAAGCAGGGGGAGGGACAGCATTAGGAGAAATACCTAATGTAAATGACGAGTTAATGGGTACAGCAAACCAACCTGGCACATGTATACCTATGTAACAAACCTGCACGTTGTGCACATGTACCCTAGAACTTAAAGTATAATAAAAAAAAGGAACAATGTATGCTAAAGCAGAGTACTTAGTAAGTGCTCAAAATCACTATTAAATAATTGACCAAGGATTAAAAAAAGAATTAAGGAGGTATTAAACAGTAGAATAAACAGGTTGGTGGCTAGATGGAGAAGTCAAAAATAATACCCAGGTTTCTGTCTGGAGCAACTGAATAGATGATGAAATTTCATACAGATAGGTTATACGATGCAGAACAAGATCAGTTTACAGGCGAGGGGGCAAGAGATAGTAAGGTGATATGACTTAGGGTTCATCACGTCTCCTTGAAGTGTAATCTTGGGATATCCAAAGAGCAGTGACAGTAGGCCATTGGATATATGATGTGGAAGCTCCTTAAAGAGATCTGGCATGGACCTATAGGGAGTTCTGGGATGCAGGCAGTAGTTAAAGGCACAGATAAACTGAGATCAAATAAAGGAGTGAATAAGATTAGAAGAGGTCATTTAGAATATCAAAACTATGATTTGTAAGAACAAATGTCCTCAAATAATAAGAACCATAGAATCAGAAGCACTACAGGCTAACATCTTAGAGAAATACACCCCTTTTCTTCTGTAGCTGAATTGGCTTTAAATTGTTTGGAAATACCAGGTTTACAAAAGAAAATTGGTCACTATGGAAACAGGCTATTCAAAATCAAACAGATAGTTTGACCACAAAAGTGGTAATTACTTTAGTTTTTTCCTTAATTATATGTTTTTGTGGTTTTCAATAATCATATATTCTTTCTGTCAGAAATTTGAAGTCAGTTAATGATGTGAGCCAAAGCAAAAATACTAGTCTATAGCTATTTCTCCCAGGTTGCTTACCATCAGAGCACCCCAGACCTAGATGTTTTGTGACTTTAATACTCTGCATTTTATCACGGTATACAACTTATCTAATTTATATAGCCAATCTAAATCTACATGAACAGAGTCACGAGAAATGGGTCTCCATCTTTTGCTTCATGGCCAATCTCCTTAATTAAGAATGTATGGATTTCATATTACCTATCAATTTTTACCCTAGGCTGCTATTAAAATCTAAAGCTATACTGGAAAAAAATATATATCACATTTTAAGAAATATGTCATCAAAATCCTAAACAAAATTCATGTAAATTCTTGTAATCTAAGTCTTTCGTCTGGTACATTATTCTACATTTTTAAATTCAGAATACATTCATATTTAAACAGTAGTTACTTCACTAACCTTATCCAAAAAAGCTTGTATTGCTGCTTCCTGATTCGCCATGTAAGCAGTGTATCTATGTCTCCCAATAGAAGCAATTATCTGAGTCTCTTTTTCCAGAAGTTCACACAGAGCAGCTTTCCTTTCAGCTCCAGTGAAAGATTGGTTAATACGTGTAAGTTCTTCTTGCCGCCAGACTAGAGGAATAACACAATAGACTCTTGAGTTTTTAAAATCCCACTTTTTTATGATCACATCCTGACGAGAAGTATTTTATTTTTACATCAATTTAAACAAAAGTATACACGGATAGAATCATTTATTATTGTATACCTGATGCGCAAGAAAAGTGACAAAATGGAAGCTGAGAGACTTAATAAAAGTAGAGTCAAACAAACAGAAGCCAAAGGGAAACAGTACAGATGATGTCAAATTGTGTCTCCAAGTGAGCATTCATACTGCCTAGCATTGACAAAAATATGACTTGGACTTTGTGGCAGCCATGAGCGTGCACTGTTCACATCTCCCTTCAAGAGAGTACCTGTCACAAAGGGTAAAGGTAATTGACAGTTCCAACTACAGCATTTCAGATCTGCTGCCTTGTTGAAGCTGAGGACACATTCTGCCTACAAAGTTCTCATCAATGACCAAGCACCATGTGGGAGTCAGAACCAGGCTGTATCTGCCCAACAATGGACTTTTCTGTGGTCAATCATACCAGAGCCAATTGTTAGGCTGGCTTAGCCTTCCTTAGAGCTAAGACTCTCCATACCCCATCTTCTTTCCTTCCCTCTCTCAGTTGATGAGGTGTCAAATCTCATCTCAAACTGAAGATTTCTTTTTCCTTCCTCTGCTCCCTTTCCTCTTTATCTTTTACTACCAATTACTTCCTGGTGTCTGCCTCCCCAAGGACCTAAGTTGATATAGTTTTATGCAGAATTGTTGATATCAGTCATTTCCTTCATTCACTTAGGTGCCATTTTCCATTTATTTAAAAAACTCTAATTATAGTCACAGACGTTATAAAGTAATTGCATTTACTGTTTACTCAAACTAATGCATTATGTTATCACAATATTTATGATATTTTAAACCCTGGTTACTATCAATAAAAAATGTGCTGCCCAAACTTAAATAAATCAAAATTTCTGAGCTCAGATGCATGCATTTTACCAAGTTTTCATTTAATTTTTACATATACTAAATTTGCAGAAGAAAACTCTATTGTATCCCACAATTCAAAAATGTCAACTTTATTTACATTAACAAAAGAATAGGGTTGAAAAGAACTTGAGAAATTAAATTGTTCAACCCCACGTTTAAGAAAGGATCCTTCTCTGAACAGCTTGAACAGGTTTAATTGGCCCACCCTGGTTCTAATACTAGCTTGTGAGGCAACACTGCATCAGGTTGTTTCTTGGGCCACATGGTACTCCTTTAGGTATGTGAAGGGAACAATTACCCCTCATTTATATTTTATCTTCTCTAGATATAAATATTTCTATTTCTTCAGTTGTGCATCATTTGACTCATTTTCTGTCCATGTAAGTCAAGCTCCTCTGATTTATCATAGTACCTCTTAAAATATGGCATACCAAATTTCTGACAAGATAGAAGCTTCTACACAAACTTCTACCTCCCCTCTCCTAGGTCACTGCTAAAATGATAAAAGAAATATGAAAGACGGGAGAAATGAGAGAGACCTGAATCAGTACTAAAAATCTGAAAGGAATTTATCCCTACGTAAGAAACCCAGGGGAATTTCGAAAAGATATAGTGCAGATACTACCAAATAAATGAAAGACTGTCAAAAAAGCACATAAATGTTATTATCCAAACTTCTGCTTTCTCATTTCAGAAAGGGAACATCGTAGCAGAACATGGGAAACCCCAACTTAAGCAACTCGGAACTAGAGAAAAGAGCAGCTTATCAAGCTATTTGACAGTTTGCCATGCTTTAAGAAAGTCTTTGAGAAACTTTCAGAAGAATGCCTAACATTTCAAGTCACTGCGGAAGATAATAACAACTATGAGGTTATACAAAAAAAAGAAAAAATATTTTAAATAGTACAGAAAGCAAGAAGAGAAAAGCAAAAAAAAAAAAAGCATAATAGTTATGTTTAAAATATGAAATGATTATACAGATATTTTCCTGTTGAAAATGAGATAATTTTGCAAAATTCTAGGGACATGATGTTTTCAGAGGGGACACTTGAAAAAAACTGACACCAAAGGTGAAATTTAAAAGGTTAGCAGAGGGGGCACGCCCAAGATGGCTGAACAGGAACAGCTCCAGCCTCCAGCTCCCAGCGTGAGCGATACAGAAGACACGTGATTTCTGCATTTTCAACTGAGGTACCGGGTTCATCTCACTGGGGCGTGTCAGACAGTTGGCGCTGGTCCCTGGGTGCAGCGCGACCAGTGAGAGCTGAAGCAGGGCGAGGAATCGCCAACCTGGGGAGCGCAAAGGCAAAGGGAATTCCTTTTCCCAGCCAAAGGAAAGTGAGACACACAACACCTGGAAAATCGGGTAACTCCCACCCTAATACTGCACTTTACCAAGAGTCTTAGCAAACAGCCCACCAGATTATATCCCACACCTGGCCTGGAGGGTCCCACGCCCAGGGAGCCTCCCTCATTGCTAGCACAGCAGTCTGAGATCTAACTGCAAGGTGGCAGCAAGGCTGGGGGAGGGGCACCAGCCATTCCTGAGGCTTAAGCAGGTAAACAAAGCTGCTGGGAAGTTTGAATTTGGGGGAGCCCACCACAGCTCAAGGAAGCCAGCCTGCCTCTGTAGACTCCTCCTCTGGGGACAGGGCATAGCTAAACAAAAAGCAGCAGAAACCTCAGAAGAGGTAAATGCCCCCATCTGACAGCTTTGAAGAGAGCAGTGGATCCCCCAGCACGGAGGTTGAGATCTGAGAACGGACAGACTGCCTGCTCAAGTGAGTCCCTCACCCCTGAGTGGCCTAACTGGGAGACATCCCCCACTAGGTGCAGACTAATACGTTACACCTCACACAGCTGGGTACACCCCTGAGACGAAGCTTCCAGAGCAAGAATCAGACAGCAACACTTGCTGTTCAGCAATATTCTATCTTCTGCAGCCTCTGCTGCTGATACCCAGGCAAACAGGGTCTGGAGTGGACCTCAAGCAAACTCCAACAGACCTGCAGCGGAGGGTCCTGACTGTTAGAAGGAAAAGTAACAAACAGAAAGGACACCCACACCAAAACCCCATCAGTACGTCACCATCATCAAAGACTAAAGGCAGATAAAACCACAAAGATGGGGAAAAAGCAGTGCAGAAAAGCTGGAAATTCAAAAAATAAGAGCGTATCTCCCCCTTATAAGGAACGCAGCTCATCGCCAGCAACAGAACAAGCTGGATGGAGAATGACTTTGACGAGTTGAGAGAAGAAGGCTTCAGCTGATCAAACTTCTCAGAGCTAAAGGAGGAACTATGTAACCAGTGCAAAGAAACTAAAAACCTTGAAAAAAGATTTGACAAATGGCTAACTAGAATAACCAATGTAGAGAAGTCCTTAAAAGAACTGCTAGAGATGAAAACCATAACATGAGAACTACGTGACAAATGCACAAGCTTCAATAACCGACTCGATCAACTGGAAGAAAGAGTATCAGTGATTGAAGATCAAATGAATGAAATGAAGCAAGAAGAGAAGTATAGAGAAAAAAGAATAAAAAGAAACGAACAAAGTCTCCAAGAAATATAGGATTATATGAAAAGACCAAATCTACATCTGATTGGTGTGCCTGAAAGTGAGGGAGAAAATGGAACCAAGTTGGAAAACACTCTATAGAATATCATCCAGGAGAACTTCCTGAACCTAGTAGGGCAGGCCAACATTCAAATTCAGGAAATACAGAGAATGCCACAAAGATACTCCTCCAGAAGAGCAACTCCAAGACACATAATGGTCAGATTCACCGAAGATGAAATGAAGGAAAAAATGTTAAGGGCAGCCAGAGAGAAAGGTCAGGTTACACACAAAGAAGAGCCCACCAGACTAACAGCAGATCTCTCGGCAGAAATTCTCCAAGCCAGAAGAGAGTGGAGGCCAATATTCAACATTCTTAAAGAAAAGAATTTTCAACCCAGAATTTCATATTCCAGCCAAACTGAGTTTCATAAGTGAAGGAGAAATAAAACCCTTTACAGACAAGCAAATGCTTAGAGATTTTGTCACCAACAGGCCTGCCCTACAAGAGATCCTGAAGGAAGCAAAAAACATGGAAAGGAACAACAGGGATCAGCCATTGCAAAAACATGCCAAAATGTAAAGTCCATCGATGCTAGGAAGAAACTGCATCAACTAACAAGCAAAATAACCAGCTAATATCATAAGGACAGGATCAAGTTCACACATAACAATATAAACCTTAAATGTAAATGGACTAAATGGTTCAATTAAAAGACACAGACTGGCAAATTGGATAAAGAGTCAAGACCCATCAGTTTGCTGTATTCAGGAGACCCATCTCACATGAAGAGATACATATAGGCTCAAAATAAAGGGATGGAGGAAGATCTACCAGGCAAATGGAAAAAAAAAAAAAAAGCAGCGGTTGCAATCCTAGTCTCTGATAAAACAGACTTTAAACCATCAAAGATCAAATGAGACAAAGAAGGTCATTACATAATGGTAAAGGGATCAATTCAACAGGAAGAGCTAACTATCCTAAATATATATATGCACCCAATACAGGAGCATCCAGATTCATAAAGCAAGTCCTTAGAGACTTACAAAGAGACTTAGACTCCCATACAATAACAATGGGAGACTTTAACACCCCACTGTTAACATTAGAGAGATCAATGAGACAGAAAGTTAACAAGGATATCCAGGAATTGAACTCAACTCTGCACCAAGTGAACCTAATAGACATCTACAGAACTCCCCACCCCAAATCAACAGAATAAACATTCTTCTCAGCACCACATCACACTTATTCCAAAATTGACCACATAGTTGCAAGTAAAGCACTCCTCAGCAAATGTACAAGAATAGAAATTATAACAAACTGTCTCTCAGACCACAGTGCAATCAAACTAGAACTCAGGACTAAGAAACTCAATCAAAACCGCTCAACTACATGGAAACTGAATAACCTGCTCCTGAATGACTACTGGGTACATAACGAGATGAAGGTAGAAATAAAGATGTTCTTTGAAACCAATGAGAACAAAGACACAACATATCACAATCTCTGGGACACATTTAAAGCAGTGTGTAGAGGGAAATTTATAGCACTAAATGCCCACAAGAGAAAGTAGGAAAGATCTAAAACTGACACCCTAACATCACAATTAAAAGAACTAGAGAAGCAAGAGCAAACACATTCAAAAGCTAGCAGAAAGCAAGAAATAACTAAGATCAGAGCAGAACTGAAGGAGATAGAGACACAAAAAACCCTCCAAAATATCAATGAATCCAGGGGCTGGTTTTTGAAAAGATCAACAAAATTGATAGACTGCTAGCAAGACTAATAAAGAAGAAAAGAGAGAGGAATCAAATAGATGCAATAAAAAGTGATAAATGGTATCACCATCGACCCCACAGATATACAAACTACCATCAGAGAATACTATAAACACCTCTATGCAAATAAACTAGAAAACCTAGAAGAAATGGATAATTTCCAGAACACTTATACACTCTCCCAAGACTAAACCAGGAGAAGTTGAATCCCTGAATAGACCAACAGTAGGCTCTGAAATTGAGGCCATAATTAATAGCCTACCAACCAAAAATAGTCCAGGACCAGACGGATTCACAGCCGAAATCTGCCAGAGGTACAAGGAGAAGTTGGTACCATTCCTTCTGAAACTATTCCAATCAATAGAAAAAGAGGGAATCCTCCCTAACTCATTTTAGGAGGCCAACATCATCCTGATACCAAAGCCTGGCAGAGACACAACAAAAAAAGAGAATTTTAGACCAATATCCCTGATGAACTTTGAGGCAAAAATCCTCAATAAAATACTGGCAAACCGAATCCAGCAGCACATCAAAAAGGTTATCCACCATGATCAAGTGGGCTTCATCCCTGGGATGCAAGGCTGGTTCAACATATGCAAATCAATAAACGTAATCCAGCATATAAACAGAACCAAGGACAAAAACCACATGATCATCTCAATAGATGCAGAAAAGGCCTTTGACAAAAATTCAACAGCCCTTCATGCTAAAAACTCTCAATAAATTCGGTATTGATGGAAAGTATCTCAAAATAATAAGAGCTATTTATGACAAACCCACAGACAATATCATACTGAATGGGCAAAAACTGGAAGCATTCCCTTTGAAACTGGCACAAGACAGGGATGCCCTCTCTCACCACTCCTATTCAACATAGTGGTGGAAGTTCTGGCTAGGGCAATCAGGCAAGAGAAAGAAATCAAGGGTATTCAGTTAGGAAAAGAAGAAGTCAAATTGTCCCTGTTTGCAGAAGACATGATTGTATATTTAGAAAACCCCATTGTCTCAGCCCAAAATCTCCTTAAGCTGATAAGCAACTTCAGCAAAGTCTCAGCATACTAAATCAATATGCAAAAATCACAAGCATTCTTATATACCAGTAACAGACAAGCAGAGAGCCAAATCAGGAATGAACTCCCATTCACAATAGCTTCAAAGAGAATAAAATACCTAGGAATCCAACTTACAAGGGATGTAAAGGACCTCTTCAAGGAGAACTACAAACCACTGCTCAGCGAAATCAAAGAGGACACAAACAAATGGAAGAACATACCATGCTCATGGATAGGAAGAATCAATATTGTGAAAATGGCCGTACTGCCCAAGGTAATTTATAGATTCAATGCCATCCCCATTAAGC
Source organism: Piliocolobus tephrosceles (assembly GCF_002776525.5). Classification (NCBI taxonomy): domain Eukaryota; kingdom Metazoa; phylum Chordata; class Mammalia; order Primates; family Cercopithecidae; genus Piliocolobus; species Piliocolobus tephrosceles. The sequence goes on from NC_045441.1 coordinate 112,754,044, forward strand.
TACCAATGACTTTCTTCACAGAATTGGAAAAAACTGCTTTAAAGTTCACATGGAACCAAAAAAGACCCTGCATTGCCAAGACAATCCTAAGCCAAAAGAACAAAGCTGGAGGCATCACGCCACCTGACTTCAAGCTATACTACAAGGCTACAGTAACCAAAACAGCATGGTACTGGTACCAAAACAGAGATATAGACCAATGGAACAGAACGGAGCCCTCAGAAATAATATCACACATCTACAGCCATCTGATCTTTGACAAACCTGACAAAAACAAGAAATGGGGAAAGGATTCCCTATTTAATAAATGGTGCTGGGAAAATTGGCTAGCCATAAGTAGAAAGCTGAAACTGGATCCTTTCCTTACTCCTTATACAAAAATTAATTCAAGATGGATTAGAGACGTAAATAACAGACCTAAAACCATAAAATCCTTAGAAGAAAACCTAGGTAATACCATTCACGACATAGGCATGGGCAAGGACTTCATGGCTAAAACACCAAAAGCAATGGCAACAAAAGCCAAAATTGACAAATGGGATCTAATTAAACTAAAGAGCTTCTGCACAGCAAAAGAAACTACCATCAGAATGAATAGGCAACCTACAGAATGGGAGAAAATTTTTGCAATCTACTCATCTGATGAAGGGCTAATATCCAGAACCTACAAAGAACTCAATCAAATTTACAAGAAAAAAACAAACAACCCCATCAAAAAGTGGGCAACGGACAGGAACAGATACTTCTCAAAAGAAGACATTCATACAGCCAACAGACACATGAAAAAATGCTCGTCATCACTGGCCATCAGAGAAATGCAAATCAAAACCACAATGAGATACCATCTCACACCAGTTAGAATGGCAATCATTAAAAACTCAGGAAACAACAGGTGCTGGAGAGGATGTGGAGAAATAGGAACACTTTTACACTATTGGTGGGACTATAAACTAGTTCAACCATTGTGGAAGATAGTGTGGTGATTCCTCAAGAATCTAGAACTAGAAATACCGTATGACCCAGCCATCCCATTACTGGGGATATACCCAAAGGATTATAAGTCATGCTACTATAAACACACACGCACACGTATGTTTACTGTGGCACTATTCACAATAGCAAAGATTTGGAATCAACCCAAACGTCCATCAGTGACAGACTGGATTAAGAAAATGTGGCACATATACACCATGGAATACTATGCAGCCATAAAAAAGGATGAGTTCGTGTCCTTTGTAGGGACATGGATGCAGCTGAGAAACCATCATTCTCAGCAAACTATCGCAAGAACAGAAAACCAAATACCACATGCTCTCACTCATAGGTGGGAATTGAACAATGAGAACACTTGGACACAGGAAGGGGAACATCACACACTGGGTCCTATTGTGGGGAGGGGGAGGAGGGAGGGATAGCATTAGGAGATACACCTAATGTAAATGACTAGTTAATGGGTGCAGCACACCAACATGGCACATGTACACATATGTAACAAACCTGCACGTTGTGCACATGTACCCTAGAACTTAAAGCATAAAAAAAAGAAAGAAAGGTTAGCAGATATGAACAAAAAAGAAAGCCAAAGTAGCAATATTAAAACATAAAACTGGGGGGAGAACCTCAAAATTCAGGTCTTTTAGGTAGAAGGTGATTTTATCATGAAACAGCTGACTGTCATGAATGTTTATACAGGAAATCATATACCATCAAGTATGTTTTTAAAAAATTCAATTATCAACACAATGTTGGGGAGTACATTTTATATAATTAAAAAATAGATAAAATACAAATGCATTAATCTATGACAGAGCCAAGTAAAAAAATTAAAAGCATAAGATATTTGAACAATGATTTTTAAAAATTAAATTGTCATACATCAAGCTCTGAACACCAAAAGCTGAAAATGTAACCTCATTTTCCAAGTTCAATAAACCATTTATATAGATATATCATAGTGTAGTAGAAATCAGAAATGTTACAAACTACATTTTTGCCACAGAACAATTAAACTACAATAACAAAAGTTTAAATAGAAATATTCCAATTGCTTGTTAATTGAAGAAATATCATCAAAAATAACAATTTAATCAAAGAAAAGTAAAAAGCATAACAATATTAATAAAAAAACGCTACATGTCAAAATGCATAGGATGCAACAAAAATTTCAGCAAGGTAAACTTGGGGAAATTTGGTATAAATAATCTTCAAATGTCAGTCATGTACCTGTCAAAAGGAGGAGGGATTTATAAAAAGCTGTAATGTTTGTAATAATCAACCGTAAGTCTTCTCTGACAGATCATGTCTTCTGGGCACTTCGCCCATTCTTCATGACTAAAGTTTACTAAGAACAGTTTTGATCATTACTCTGCTACCTTGGAATATACATCTGGACTGGGAACCCAAACTCACTTAAGCCATGTTTGTGCTATGCTCTGCACAGACATGAAAGCAAAACAGGTTGAAACTGCAGCCCACTGCTTATTATTCTGAACAAATATTCCCAAAGTCACTTTAGTCATTGGCATTATCATAAGTTTCAGTTCATTCCACGTTTTTTTGGATTTTCTGAACTATTCCTAAAAATACTTATGTGCCACATTTATAGTTCTCCTTATTTACTGCGCCTCTCACATGCAGCAACCCTGGTTTTGAATTTGCAGAATAAATTCTGTCCTTGCACTTCCACGAGCAGGATGCTCATGGATTCCTCCCCATAGACAGTAGGCTTCTCTTCCATCCATAGAGTTTTACATAGTTTTAGCTTCAATAAATAAATGGGAAATTTGTAAAAACATAGGAAATCTAAACAACATTATCAACCAACTTGATCTAATTGCCATTTATTGATTACTACACCCAAACACAATAGAAAGTAAATTCTTCCTACATGCACACAGGATATTCTCCAATGTCATTTGTATTCTAGTTGTTAAAATAAGTCTCAATAAATTTAAAAGAACTCAAATTGGTGGGGCACGGTGGCTCACGCCTGTAATCTCAGGCGTGCCACTTTGGAAGGCAGAAGTGGGCAGATCACCTGAGATCGGGAGTTTACGACCGGCCTTACCAACATGGAGAAACCCCATCTCTACTGAAAATACAAAATTAGCCCAGTGTGGTGGCGCGTGCTTGTAATCCCAGCTACTCAGGGGGCTGAGGCAGGAGAATCACTGAACCTGGGAGTCAGAGGTTGTGGTGAGCCAAGATCATGCCATTGCACTCCAGCCTGGGCAACAAGAGCAAAACACCGTCTCAGAAGGAAAAAAAACAAAAACAAAAAACAAAACTCAAATTATACAAAATTACATTCTCTCATTATAATAAAATTAGAAATCAGTAACAGAAAGATATCTGAAAAATCCCCAAGTATTTAGCAATTAAATAACCTACTTCTAAATAATCCATGGGTCAAGAAATAATCAAAAGGATAATTAGAAAGTATTTTGAACTGAAAGAAAATGTCAACTCAACGTATCAAAATGTGAGGATGCAGCTGAAGCAGTACTTAAGGGAAAATTTACAGCACCAAACACCTATAATTAGGAAAGAAGAAAGTTCTCAAATCAAATGACCTCAGCTTCCACCACAGGACTGGAAGAGTAGTAAACTGAACCAAAGGTAAGCATAATGAAGGAAATAAATAACAATAGAAATTAACAAAATGGAACAGAGAAAAAGAACTGGGAAAAATCAGGGGAAGAGTAATAAAACTGATAAATTCCTAGGCAGACTGATCAGGAAAAAAAGGAGGAGACACAAAATTACCAGGTATTGAGGTAACATCACTATAGATCCGATAGGTATTAAAAGGATAACATGGAATATTATTAACATTTTTATGCCAATAAATTCACAACTCAGATAAAATTACCAATTCCTTTAAAGACAGTAACTCTCAAAGCTTACTGAACAATAAATAAGTCTATGAATACCCCTATATTTATTAAATAAATTGAATCTATAGTTTAAACCTTCCCACAAAGAAAACTCCAGACCTAGTTGGTGTCACTGTTGAATTCCTAACATTTTATGAAGAAATCCTACTAATTTTACACAACCTGTTTTAGAAAATTGAAGAACACAGAGAAGATTCACATTATCCAAATACTAAAACCAGAGAGTAACATAACAAGGAAAAAAAGTCACATGAGGAGGGCGGAGCAAGATGGCCGAATAGGAACAGCTTCAGTCTCCATCTCGCAGCACGAGCGACACAGAAGACCCGTGATTTCTACATTTTCAACTGAGGTACTGGGGTCATCTCACTCGGGAGTGCCGGACAATCCGTGCGGGTCAGCTGCTGCAGCCTGACCAGCGAGAGCTGAAGCAGGGCGAGGCATCGCCTCACCTGGGAAGCGCAAGGGGGAAGGGAGTCCCTTTTCCTAGCCAGGGGAACTGAGACAAACAACACCTGGAAAATTGGGTAACTCCCACCCCAATACTGCGCTGTAACACCGGCACACCGGAGAATATATCCCACACCTGGCCGGGAGGGTCCCACGCCCATGGAGCCTCCCTCCTTGCTAACACAGCAGTCTGCGGCAATCTAACCGCAAGGCAGCAGCGAGGCTGGGGGAGGGGCGCCCGCCGCGCTGAGGCTTAAGTAGGTAAATAAAGCTGCTGGGAAGCTGGAACTGGGTGGAGCTCACAGCAGCTCAAGGAAACCTGCCTGTCTCTGTAGACTGCGCCTCTGGGGACAGGGCTCAGCTAAAGGAGCAGAAGCCTGTGCAGATGTGAACGACTCTGTCTGACAGCTTTGAAGAGAGCAGTGGATCTCCCAACACGGA